>NW_027507748.1:527541405-527768905 GCF_037356315.1 Lithobates pipiens
CAACACTCCACACCACACATAATATGCACCTTCACTAATGGCCAGTGTCATATCCAGGATATGGCACATGTCCCGGGTGCAACTTAAAGGGGGGGTGCCACTCAGGGATGAAGCCAGGGGAGTTATTGGGTGTGCTATAGTATCCCCGGAAATTCTGTTAGTAACTATAAGCGTAGCAGATTATTGCACTTTTAGTTTAGTGTGAAATACCAGATATCCAGGAGTCTATTTAATGGTAATTTACGGTGTCATGCGTTTCCATGATACAGGCAGGACAGCTTGGGCCCTGGTGAGAGGGGGGCCTCCAAGGACACTGACGTGAGGGGGCCTCCAAGGACACCGATGTGAGGTGTTTGGTGGCTCCAAGTGTTGGTCATAGACACTATTTTCTGTAAATATGCCTCTGCCAATGGTTGATTGTTGAAAGACCCCATGATCTGCTGCCCCTGACAGACAGTACAATGGTGTGTGTACAATATTTTGACAAAGTTAAAGTGAACCAGTGCCCAGATCATGCGCACTATAGTATTTATATATTCTGAACACGCAGTAAAAGCACTTTAAACAAGCCTTCATTCATCTCTGTATCTATAGGCATAGTGGAGATTCAAAATTCACAACACAGGCAAAGTTGGCGGCCTACTATCCCTCTAATTTACGCAAACAGCAGATGTCTCTAACCTGTTAGAAACCAACTAAAACTTGAGTCTTTTATGTGATCTTTGGGAAATTCTGAAAATAACTCAACAGATAAAGTATCTAAAGACAATAAGGGTGGCTTATTTTAGTGCCTCTTTACTGCTTGTTAAGAATGTGGAAATGGGTTAATGTGGTTAGTATGGGCACAGGCACACTTTAGGCTTCATGCACACTGGCCTTTTTTTTGGATGTTTTTACAGCAGCTGTTTTTTAGCTTCAGATGTTTTTTTTTCTACAGTCAATGTTATCCTATGTGTCCATGCACACATAGGCTGTTAGCAGTTTTTGGCTGGGGCATTTTTTGGCTTTAAAAAAACCCCCAAAAAAGTGGGTTCCGAGAGGAGTTTTTAAGCTGTAAAAACACTCAAACTTCAAAAAAACGCAGATAAACACTCAAGAATGCGGCTCACTGGAATTTGACGTTTTTGATCCATTGAAAAAAAAAAAAAAAAACGCTAAAGCAGAAAAACACAAAAAAAAAAAAAAACGCTATTACAAAAACTCACTGCAAAGCTACTGGCGTTTTTCTAATGTTATTTTAACGTCCAGTGTGCATGAAGCCTCAAAGATGATGTACTGTACTTTTGACAGTGAAAAGTTTTGTTATGGACATCGTGTCCTTCTTGGTGTTCAGTCATTCTGCTGTGTTTGGATAGAGCAAGATTTTTTTTTTGCAAAACATACTTTCTACTATTCACTTAAAAATTTACTTCTTGTTAGCTAAACCTATTCCCAAAGTACTCACTAACAGTTTTACTTTCACTTCACGCATCGGCAGATAATGCTGGTTGTTCATTTATTTTACATTTAAATATTAACAAACCTGTAAATAGGCGTGCTTCATCAGCACTACTCCTTTTCTGTGATGGTGCAAAATTGTCTCACACAGTACAACAAAGCAACAAACCCTAAACACAAAACTGAAGTTGAAGCAGGTTCTATCCAACACCTTTAGGGGCTTTCTCACGTAAAAGTAAACTAAAAAAAAAAAGTCTAGTAGATAAGTGGTTAATGTTTTTTTGGTGGGAAACATTTAGTTTGTTTCTTCTGTCAAACAACTCCTTTCCCTTTCTGTGAGGTAAGTCTGCCATAATGTACAAGTAGGTTACGCATATGGCAAAGGCTACTGCAGCCCTTCCATTGAAACCCCTCAAGTAAATTCCCCTCTTCCATTCTTCCTTTTGATTTCCTAAAAATCTGCAGAACAGTGGTCATAGACATGGACCATATCCTCAAAACGTAAAAAACAATATTTATCTATGTATCAGTACTTCAAAATTGCACTTTGATTTGCTAAATATCTAGACCAATACAGGGCTAAAGAGGTCTGTCTGTCATGTAAGGCCCCATTCACATCTGAGCGTTTTGTAGCTTGAAGCCCAAAGCTATAAAATGCTTGAAGAGAAAAAAAATCTATTATTCTCTATGGAGATGGTTCACATCTCCACTCCAAGTCGCCTGAAGCTCAAACAAGTTCTGGACCCTTTTTTGTCGCTCGAATCAGGCACATTTGGGCGTTTTTGGAGCAGGAAGCAGATGAAAAAAATCTAAAAAACATAGCAACAAATGATGAAACAGATGATCATTTTTCCTACTGGCTAATAAAAAAAAATGGCAAAGCTCAAAAAACGCCAGAAAAAGCTGCATGGAAACGCAAAAAAATACGGAAAAACACTCAAAACCGCTATGCTCAGGTGTGAATCAGGCCTAAGGCCTCATGTACACTGCTGCTGGTAAACGGACGTTTAGGAGCAGTTGGGCGTTTTTTTCAACTGCTCATGAATTCTCCTCTATGTTATCTTATGTGTACATGTACACAGGGTCGTTTATAGTCATTTCTAAGCAATTGAGTTTAGAGGCTTTTTTTGGAACCCAAAAAGAATGCATTCAGAAGCTGAGTTTAGAGGCATTTCAAGTGCCAAACGCGTTTAGGTCTAGAAGCGTTTTTAAAAAGGGAAACATTTTATTTATTACTTTTGAGCCTGGAAAATGCTAAAAACACACCAAAAACTCAATAATCACTGCCTGCAAGCTTGATATACCATGTGATATTCCCCTCATCAGCCAATTATGCTGTACAATACACAACTTGCATTACTTGACGCTGAAGTTGCGTCACCAACAGACGTTCCTCTGGTGGCACGCTTTCCCTCATGTTGGTGTCAATGCAAAATAGACGGGGTGTAACCTTTTTCAAGAGAACGTCAAAGGTGGCAATTGACAAGCGTGTAAAATGAAAAGATTTCTCTGGGTAATAAATTACGCAGCTGAACATACACATTAGAATAGTATCCCGTGGACATGTGTTGAGCCATCAATGGATTTTTCCAGTAGCGACAAACTCTGGTCCTCTCACGCAATTTTCTACGTCTTTGGAGCCTTAGCAAAAGCAACATCAGGAGCATTTCCTCACACATGCTCAACATGGGATCCATATTAACAAACCAACCAAAAAATAACAGCTCGCTACAAGCACACTGCTTTCTCGGCTGCTACTCACACTGATCTCTCACAGAATGGCTGAAATAGGTAATAAATACTTGTTTTTAGTGCTTTCTAATCATTTGGTAGGGTCAGGGCCATTTTTAAAGGCAGGGCAAAAAGGGGCAGCTGCCCTGGGCCCTGTCATTGTTGTGGGGCCCAAAGCAGCTGCCTCATCAATTATCCTGGTTTAAATTCCCTCATCCCTTGAGGTTTTAGTCCTGTGCTGTGTCCTAATATCTCAGTGTGAAGTGATGCTACTAATGCTGCCCAGCTCTGCCCTATTGTTGCGTACAGATGACTCACCTAACCCTGTGTTTACATGTAAATAACCAGCATTCATATGTAAATAGTGGCAGCATTCATATGGAAATAGTGGCTGCTGGCGGCATTGATATGTATATCATGCCCCCCCTGAGGTCAGTAATCAGTAATCTCTAACAATCAATCAACAAGCAGAAATCATGTGTTTTAACCTCTAACAACTAATCAGTGAACCGTAATGTGTGCTGTAACCTCTAGCAACTAATCAGTGAGCAGTAATGATACACTGTAACCTCTAGCAACCAGTCTGTGAGCAGTAATGATACACTGTAACCTCTGGCAACCAGTCAGTGAGCGGTAGTGATACACTTTAACCTCTAGCAGACAGTGAGTGCTAATGATACACTGTAACCTCTGGCAACCAATCGCAATAGCTGCCTGATCTGATTCAGTAAACTGATTTTGAGCCTAGCTGCTATTTATTGTATGTCTCAGAGCAGGGGGAGAGCAAAACTGCATGGGCCCCCCCCCCCCCAAGATAAGTTTTGCCCAGGGTCTAATCAATATTAAAGATGGCCCTGGGTATGGTCTCCTGCGGTTATCTTTAGTAAACGCTTCTGAATGCAAACGCGGCTTGTAAACGCTTCTAAACACATGTTTTTAAACGTGGATTACTAGCTGTGATGTTCCAGTGTTCAGGAGAGGTTGAGAAACGTCCCGTGTACATGAAGCCTAAACATGTCTACACCTATTTTAAGACCTCATGTACATGGGCCACCTGTGTTTAACAAGAGATAATGATCTGGGAAATATAAACAAACGTTATCCTTTCCAAATCCATTTCACCTGCGATTAGCTGTACTGTGTTTAGCTGCAGACAACCAGGCTAATTCCAGAATACAGAAACGTCTTGTTTGTGTAAATACAGCTCGACTGAATGCAGCTAGATGATGCTGAACATCCAACTGTGAATTCAGTCATTGTAAAGCCCCATACACACGATCTGACTTTGTACAAACTTTCCCGTGGACTTTTATACAAAGGGCGTTGGCCGTAAGTTTGTATTGCATACACACGATCTGACTTTTTAGGCAACAAACACGAACGTAGTGACGTTTCAACGTACTGACGACACTTCAAAAGAGGATGTTCAATGACTCCAGCGCCACCTTTGGTCAACTTCTGTATTGTTGTCTGATCTTTTGCATTGGTTCTGAGCATGCACGTTTGTACTTTGTACAAAAGTCCGATGGTTTTGTGTACACACGCTCGGACTTTGCTCCATCGGACCTATGTTGTCAAAAAGTTTGTCCGTTCGCACGGCCAACAAAAGTCAGATGAAAACCGAAAAAGTTTGTCTGCTGGAGCGTACACATGGTCGGATGTTGCCTCAAAACAGCTAATTTGTATGTTTGTTGTCAAAAAGTCAGATCGTGTGTACGGGCCTTAAAGCATTACAGATGTGTTTAGAAGCTGGATCTAAATGCATGCATTTTGACTTCTGTATGTATGGGGCCTAAAGAAAACACATCTAATTGCAGGAAGAAAAAAAAGTGATCTGTGAAGTATGAAAGTTAATCATTTCTACCTAATTGAGCCAAAGGAAAAAAATGTAATAATCTTTGTTTGGTTTAGAAGAAACTCTTCACCATGACCTCATTTATAGAATGATTTATAAAGAATGCAAGGCACTGGGCAAGTGTTATCAGGCAGTCAATGCAAGCCAAGTTACGATCAAGGGCATTCCGCAGGATCGCAGCAGCATGAACAGCAGCTAGGTACTAAAATCCAATTATTAACTGCACTTTACTATATTCAGACACCACTCTCATAGATGACAAAAATATCGTTCTCAAGAGAAGCCGAATCCAAAAAACATATCTGTGTTTAAAGCTAGGTTCACACTGCTGCGATCCGATGTTATCCGACTTTTAGTGCAATTACGTGACGCAACTTGGGGAAGGTTTGTATGATATATGGAGCCAGAATCATGCTGGAATCGCACCAAAGTATTACAGCAACCTTTTCCAAAATTACACCGTTCTGAGTTGCACTGATGTGAAAAGGCACCTTTGAAAACAATGTGATTTCAATTGTCATGCGACTCAAGTCGCATCTGAAATCGCACTAGTGTGAATGAAGCCTTAAACTAATTGTGTAAGATTGTATCTCAAAAGTCATATACTCAGAGTAACTATGCAACTTCATAAGTCTAAACATATAAAAGAAGTGCAGTTTTTATTTTTAAATTACACTGTGCATATACAATACAACCTCTGTACCAGTGTTTGGGCCCATTCACACCACATGCAGTGCTTTTTTTTTTTCTGCATCAAAAAAAACGAATGGAAAGTAGGTTATATTGGATCCAATAGCATAGTGCGTTCTAGTGCTTTTCAGTTCCAGAAACAAAAACGCACACCATGCTGCTTTTTTCCTGCACAGAACTGGAACGTGGTAAAAAAAAAGAATTTAAAAAAACAAAAAAATCCATCAAAAACCCCACTACAGTGAAAAAAAAACAAAAGCAAAAAAACAAAAACAAAAACAAAACAAAAAAAAACAGATACTAAAAAGGTTCTTCAAAAAGTTTCCGCACTTTTTAAAACTCTATTAATAAAAAATAAAATAAAAAGTATGGAAACCTTTTGATGACCCCTCGTATAATGGGGAACTAAAACATCCCCTAAATTGATTAAACATCTAAAAGAAAAAATTAAAACAAAAAAAAAAAGGAAAAAAAGGAAAGGAAAAGGGGAAGGGAAGAGGGTTAGGCAGCAACATCAAAAAAGTAAGGTACAGGGAAGGAAAAAAAGAAAAAATATCCTCCCCAGCTCCATCTTCTCCAGCTACCCCAAAAGCTTTGCGACCTTTCACTTACTAAGAATGATCTTGCGGTCTCTGGCCTGGCTGCTGAGCATTGAGATTCGTAGTCCCGCAACACTCCCTAAGACATCTGCAGAAGTGCTGAATAAGAAATAAATTGGGTAGAGGAGAGGAGAAAAAAAAAAAAAAAAAAAAAAAGGAGCACTGCAACCACCACGACGGTCCACTGACTCACTGGTGGAGCGCTGTAAACATACACTGTGCCACCAAGAACAAAGAAAAGAGCCAATCTCATCACCTGTTGGTGTCACCACTATGCCCTACCTACGCGTTTTGATTTAAAAATAAATGAAAAATGTCAGGGAGTACAAAAAAAAAAAAAAAGAGAAGAGGATATTCTCTTCCCGAAAGGTTCAATACATTTCTATTAGTATGGTGATTGATTTAGACATATGTCACCCCACCAGAGTGTATGGATAAATTGCTTACCTTTTAAAAATCCACCTTTCTATACTTCAGCTCACGTGGGCCGGACTTCATTTGTTGACAATCAGAGCCGTGAAACTGAACTGCAAGAGAAAGTAAAACAAAATCTTTTTTAGCTGAATATAGTCTGATGACAGAAGATCTTACAGCCTACAGTGATACCGCTACATTGTTTCAGTTTTCAGGTGCTTTTTGCAATAAAGGAAGTCAAGGTAATCTGTGGGGAGTATTGACGTCTGTGTGTTTGTGTCGTCTATGTGTAGTCCCTGGAATGGCATTTCTTTTTAACAAGGCCTCCAAAATGACAATAATTACAAACAAATGTTAGAGAGGACTTGATCATTACCATATACACTGCGTGAAAAGTGAAATGAGAGCATATGTGACCTATCATTGTGAGGCTTGTGTTCAGCATGGTACGGACTGACTCTACTCCACCCCCATTTACTCGGATGACCTATGGACTTTAAACATGCAGCTCCGTTTATCCTACAAAACATCAACTCGTTGTAAGCTTGTACGCCATTCCTGTGTAATACGTCCAGCACAGGCTGATCTGATAACAGTACAAATTTGCTAAAACTAAAGTCACAGTACAAGCTTCTAACAGCAGACCTTTTCTATGAGGAATGATAAGGGAAGAGTAAAGCTCCATACACACTAGAGATGCACCAATACCGTTTTTTTTTTTTTCTACAATGAGTACAAGTGGTAAAAAAAACACAAGTATCTGCGAGTACTTTTTTTTTAGTACTCGCAGATACCAATTACCGATACCTATTGCAACTGTTTTGTTTTAACTTAACTTTAAGCAATGGTACAAAGCATTGAAAAGTTATTTACAAATGAAATAAATTGATTTATTTTTTATTTAGTGCTTTTTCAATGTGAAATGTGTAAATATATGTTAATATATGTGTAAAAATATTCACTAACAAAGAAAAAAAAAAAAGTTTGGTTTATCATTTATAAAATAGACTTGAACAAAAGAAAAAAAAAAAAAAAGCAGGAAAAATAATAATTAAATGGAGGAGAATAGGGAGTTAATTAAGGCCGATTAGAGTAAATTAAGGGTTATACAGAGGAACATTTTTTCATCCCTTTGATCTGCAGATGAAGAAACAGAAATATATAAAAAGAAACAATGTTTCTTTTTATTTTAGTGTTTCAGGGCTGAGCAATGTTGGTAAGAAACATTGCTGCCTTTTTTTTTTTTTTTTCTTTTTTTTTGTGACAGCTCCAATTACCGGACTTCTTTAGCAAAATATATAATATTTTATTAGAATATATATATATATATATATATATATATATATATATATATATATATATATATATATATATATATATATATATATATATATATATATATATATATATATATATATATATATATATATATATATATATACTATTTTTTTACTTTTACTTACAGGTAAGCCTATAATAAGGCTTACCTGTAGGTAAAAAAAAAAAAAAGAATATCTCCTAAACCTGTATTCCCCTGGAAATGAGCCGCTGAGCATGCGCACAGGGGTTTCTCGGCTGGAAGCCCAGCAGACGCTGGACCCTGCCGGAAAGAAATCTCCCATGTGCATGCACGAGAGTGACGATATTGCTGCTCCGGCCACTCACAGTGCTGGAGCCGTGATATCCGGCAGACACGCAGAGGGAACATGTCAGCTCCCTCGGTGTGTATCAGGCGTTATGTCGGGGCCTCGTTCTAAGGTAAATATTTCATAATGAGCTAGTATGCAGTGCATACTAGCTCATTATGCCTTTTCCCTTACAGGTATGAAAAAATAATTTTTCAGCGGGTTTAGTACCGCTTTAACACTGGGGAGAACCACTGACAGCTCAAAGAACCGAGCCTGAAAGTAGCAGTTTCATGTATCGATACATTTGCACGAGGACCGATACTTGTGCAAATACTCGGCATCGGCACCAATACTGATACCGATACTAGTATCAGTGCAACCCTAAAATACACTATTATGCCCCGTACATACAAGCGGAATTTCCATCGGAAAAATCTTGGATGTTGTTTCCGACGGAATTCCACTCAAGACAAAAGTTCTCTGAACTTTCGACCATCAAGAACGTGGTGATGTACAACACTAAGAGGAGCCGAGAAAATGAAGTTCAATGCTTCCAAGCATGTGTCGAATTGTTTCCGAGCATGCGTAGGAATTTTGCGCGTCAGAATTGGTACAGACGATCGGAATTTACGATCTGAACTTTTTCTGACCGAAAAATATAGGAGAACCTGTTCTCAATCTTTTGCTGGCTGGAATTCTGCCAGCAAAAGTCCGATGGAACATACACACGGTTGCAATTTCCAACCAAAAGCTCTCATCGGACTTTTGCTCGCAGAATTTCTGCTCCTGTACGCGGCATTAGATTTTCTGCAGATTTTGCAAACCATGAAGTGCAAGGGCCTGCCTGATTGCATACAAATTGAAAAAACTTAAGGTTTGACCTCATATTATATGGTTTTGGTAAATCTGAAGACAAAAATCTGCAGAAAATTGAATAGCGTGTATGGGTCTTAATGTTGTCTCAGAAGCTGGCAGAGCTGTTAGTACACAATTAGTTAATTTCCTAAACCAGACACTCCAAAAAATGCACTGCCTGTGAAAAATCCCCCCCCCCCCCACCCATCTAACTGGGTGTAAAGTGGAACTAAAGTTGAAAAAAAAAATTGGAAAAAAAATTGAACTGGCCGTTTTTGGGTTTTTTTTTGGGCCTGTTCATAATCCTCTATAGCAGTGATGGCAAACCTTGGCACCCCAGATGTTTTGGAACTACATTTCCCATGATTCCCATGCACTCTGCAGTGTAGTTGAGCATCATTGGAAATCAGATGTTTTGGAACCAGGGGTGCCAAAGTTCACCATCACTGTCTATAGAATGTACACCGAGCTGCACATGCACAGCTCAGTTTACATTTCAGCACAGTGCAGGTGTGCCAGGATGACTGAACTACTGTGTATGCACGACAATGGTGTTGTTCTGCGCTAGCCAATCAAGATGGCAGATGACCGGCACCCAGAAGATGATGCCAAAGGACCTCATGTGTGTCAAACAGACCAGAGGTAACTATTGCAGACTTTAGTTCCACTTTAAGTTTTCCATAGCTGGTGAAGGAAGTTATACTCATTCAAATATAACCCCCCCCCCCCCCCCCCCCGCTGCAATCCAGGTCCTTGGGTTACACCATTTCTGCCTGTCTCAGAATGCACCTGCCTGTATGTTAATGCTCGCCAGCCAGTCTCCTTCACCCCCCATAGGTCTGACGTTGGTACTCTATTGCAGTGGTTCTCAATTTCCTTTATCTTGCAAGGGTGCTTTAAATCAGAGTCAATGGCTTGGTATTTTGGGACAGCTATTTTATCTAAGAGAAATTCCCAAAACATGGCCTGTTGGGGGTACTTGAGGACAGGGTTGAGAACCACTGCTCTAATGGATCCTACAAGGCCAGCCTAATGGGATTCAACATGTCATTCAGGCAGCGATATCCAGTGGAAGGACCCATCCAGGAAATATACAGAGTAGAGGGACCAAATGCTAGATTTTCATGTAACTGCCACTTCAGGTAAATGAAAAACAGGGATTAAGTCTTTTTTTTAACCCAGTGTTCAGAGGGAGTTACATTCATTTTGGAAATGGGCAATAAAATTTCTAGAGAAGGAAAGCTTTAGAACCCCTATCAGGCTTCTAATGAGAATATATATATATGTGTGTATATATATATTTTTTATTTATTTATTTATTATTGTCCAACTGGTGCTTGGTGAAATCTTTCCTCACTTCCTATCCTGCTGGTAATGTTTTACCAAACAGGAAATGAGGGAAACTCTCCAACAGCAACAATTGCAAAAATAAAAATGTAGTGGGGTAGGGGAGTGCTGGAACACTGACAGACATTATTTTCTGTTTGCGTTGCTGTTAGAGATTACCCTTCCTGTCTGGTAAAGTCATTGTCAGCGGGACAGAAAAGGGAGTGTAAATCTCACTAAGGCCGCGTACACACGCGGGGACTGTTCGCTCAACTTTGTCCGTCAAACAGTTTCAGCGGACAGTCCGCTCAAAATTAGCATGGACGGACTTGGCCACACACGACGAACGAACAGTCCGCTGAAACCGTGCGCGATGACGTGAACGGCACGTACGACGGGACTAGAAAACGACGTCCTATACACTGCAATGCAAACTTCGGCATGTAAATCCTTTCTGAGCATGCGCGGAACTTAGTTTGACGAACAAGCCTACACACGAGGGGACTGTTCGCTGAAACAAAGTTTCAGCGGACAGTTTTTCGGAATTTCCGAAAAACTTTGTTCAGCAGACTGTTCGCTGAAACTGTCCGCTGAAAGCCCACACACGAGCGGACTGTCCGCCGAAACACTGTTCAGCGGACAAAGTTGAGCGAACAGTCCCCGCGTGTATACGCGGCCTAACAGATCCCCTGTTAGCCGCTGACTTTTAATTTTAGACCTGTCAAGGCATCCAGCGGTGTCCTCACCCAAGCCGATTCTTCAATCGGCAATCGGGTACTGGCGCCATGATCATGACTAAGGGAAACCAGCAGTGAAGCCTTGCATGAGGTATCTGAAGGGCCTGGCATACTTTTTTTTTTTATTTATTTTTTTTAGAATTTTTCAATGCTGCCATTCTGTTTACATTTCAGCTGTCAATGGGGAAGCTCACTGACAGCCAATGATTCACAGATTGTTGAGGACATGGTGGCCCCGCTCCTTAACAACTGGCCTGTGCACAGCTGCGACTTCTACAGTTCGCATTTGAACTGCACCTGACAAACAGAAACCGCGCTGTGCAATTGGAACCTAAATCACACTCAAAGCTGATGCACTTTGCACCACAGCAGTGTGAACCGGACCTGAAACCTATCTGAAGCCTCATCCAAGCATTGGGGCTGCCTTTGCACTGCCAGGGTTAATTGCTTGCTTGTTTATGTATTTCTAGGGTACTGGAAAACGTCATTTTACTTACCTAAACCCACTGCTCCCCTGCTAGCCGATGCTCCACTACACTGCAAATTGTAGGTTGTCCTTCTGCATCCCCACATCCAAAGCAGCACTGCACTGTACTTGATGATGTCAGAGAACTTGCAACCGTGACCATTATTTTTAATGACACCTTAAACGTGTTGCTGCGATTGTTATGCAATTTACTGTGTGGCAATCACGGTAGATCGCATTGCGTGAAACTTGTTGCCCAAAAAGGAGCAGGAGACTCTTTTAGGCAACAAGCTTCACGAGATGCAATTTTCCCTGATAAATCACACGGCAAATGCAGCAACACCGCATTGCATTTTAGGTGCTGTTGAAAATAATGGCACCCGAATCTGTGTTTTAGTGATGGTAGTGCATTTTGAGATTGTGGGCAGAACCGCAGCAATTCTGCTGGAATCCCAAAATGCCCAGGTGTGAACGGGGCCTTAGGGTCTTGAGGGAACCTGTCAGAATGGGGATCATGTAAGAAAACGTGCCTTTTCCAATCCCCAAGACATTATTTTCCATTATCCCCCCCCTAGTTAAAGCAGGACTAAACCCATCCATTTAATGGTTTCCCAAAACTGCTACATTCAACATATGCCATAAATAAGAAATGTCAGATTTCCTTGTGCTGCCAACTGCACTGTCAAGCCATCAAATGGCTGGTGTCACCCCTGATCACATCTGCAGTACCATGGCAACTACTCAAACAGAAACCAAGATGGCAGCTTGCTTGGCTGTAAAGGATAATAGGGTTTAATTCTGCTTTAAGCAACTGTCGCTAAAGTCAAGGTTTCTCAATCCCTGCAAAAGAAGATAGTAAACACTTACCTCTCCGGCTGCCAACGTTGGCAAATTGCTTGTTCGTCGAAGTGTCTTCAAGACACGGCAGTTCCAGGATTGGTCCCTCGCTTAAAAGCGTTTTTAAAGCACAATTGGTGCTCCAATGACATTTGAGAATGGTTTAGAGAAGAACATAAATAAGTAGGGAGTCATCTTGACCTACTTCAAAAAATACTAGTTTTCTGGCTGTCACACAAATTCTCTAGCATTAAAACAAACTTGTTCTTTGCCCATGCAAGGCAAAACAATGGGTTCACTTTAATGCTGCCCTCCCCTGAGGGTACTGCTCGTATGTCCTTCACTCCTCTATCTCTCCATACAACCACTGGAAGCAAAGAAATATTCAAATATTCAGGACCTGCAGGTATAGAGGAGCATAGGCCTCCATCCAGCTATTTCACCCGCTAATTGGCCTAAAACTTCCACATAGGGGCAGGTAGAAAGACCTCGTCCTTCAGCAATTAACTGACTTGGAACAAGTATGAATGACAGCAGGCATAACTTCTTTCTGCATTTTTGTATCAGGGCAATAACTCTGAAGTACTGAAGCTGGAGTAAGCCAAATAATCAGCATTTTTATTAGGATATCTGTAACAGCAGCCTACATATTTCTCTCAGCTCAGTTTTCCTTTTATGTAAATTTATTAATCAAAAGCAAAACATGACATATGTGATGCACATACCTAATAGTGCCCCTGTAACCCAGGTTTACCTATTGAGCCTGCCCATAGATCCATCAGTTTTCAACTTCAGCAGGCTGACAACGCTCTTTATTCTGCAATGAAACCACTGCAGTTTTGTCATCCTGTGAATTGTGGATGGACGGTCTGTAAGCACCACTAACTCCATTATGGTTAGTCCTGATCCCTAGAATTGTCACTTTTGCTGGACAGCTTGGTCTGCATGCAAAATGTGGGGAAAAATATAAACAAAAGCATATGAAAAAAACTGGAAGTCTGCAGCCCTACCATTCAACCAACTTAAAACACAAAATGTCTTGGCTTATGCTAAATGAAAGATTAACAGCAATTATGCAGGATAAAATGAAGTTGTTTAATAAAGTATGGGACCCATGGATCAGATACATAGCAAATGACCCCCAGACAATCGCTAACTAGGACTTTTCCTGAAAAGACATAACAAGGAGTGTGGAGTCCTCCCTCCCCCAATCCTACCTCCTATTCCCTCTGAGTTCATCTTTCCTTCCTCTCATCATCTAAACCCCTTTCCCCCTGTAGGGCCTTGGCATGGTGGGGGATTCTGGACTGGGTCCCTCCATGGCTTGGGGAACCAGGCTCCCCCAACTGATTACTGGGAGTCCGGTGTCTCCAGACGTGGGGAATGTACTCTTAGCCCTTGTACACATGGTCGGACATTCCGACAACAAAATCCATCGGATTTTGTCCGATGGATTCAGTCCGAAACTGGTGTTGCATACACACGGTCGGACAAAGTTGTCAGAAAATTCCGATCGTTCAGAGCATGATGACGCTATTTCCTTATGACAGGACTACATTCAGGCTAGTAGCCAATAGCTTTGGTCTTGTAATTTGATCTGAGCATGCGTGGAACTTTGTCTGATCGGAATTCTCTACAAACGATCGGACAGAGTCCGATCGGATCATGTTGTCTGAAAATTTTATAGCCCAGCTCTAAAACTTTGACGGTCGGATATTCTGACGGAAACAGCCTGATGGAGCCCACACATGGTCGTATTATCCAACAACACGGTCCGATCGGACATTTTCCGTCGGAATGTCCGACCATGTGTACAAGGGCTAAGACCTACATTATGAAGTGCACATAAGGCTACAGAGCATAGTGTAATGCGTAAGGTGGAGAATCCACCTTATAGTCCGTTATACGAACCACAACCAATAAAGTGGAAAAGGCAAAGTTGACACCAGAACCTTTAATACATGGCCTTGAAGGAACAAGAGGTAAAATTGTTCTCACCTATACTGTATGTTTGATGGACTATGAATACTGTACACTGTTACAAATGATGCCGAGGTCTTTATCCTGTACTGTGAAAATTTAAATAAATACTATTGAAAGAAAAGCATATGGAAGAAGTAATCCTTGCACTGAATACTACGGCTGAATACTACGGCTTCATTACAAGTATTAACAACATAGTAAGGCCAAATAAATTGTTTTCATTACTACAAATCATAAAAGGATGCCATGACTGAAAAGCCAAGATTTGGTAAACAATCCCAGAAACTGATAGAACTATTAGATCAGCAATCGTCTATGACTCCTGAGAACTCCCTCTTCTTCCAAGCACTCACTGCATTCTATTCACCACCATCTGACTTGATGCTAGTGGATGGCATACACATTTCTGGTAGAGAGGGAATGGGTTGTATCAGGTCATCAAGTCCATGGAATTCTACATTGCCCCCCAGGCAGTTTACATTCCACACAGAGGTGCCAATATACCATCCCACCTTCTCTGCACAAGTCCAAACAAATAGAATATTACATACAGGGCAATTGTTTTCCCATTCATTTGCATGACATTCATCAAACACCAGCGTGTTTTACAGATTTTATTGTGACAATTACTTTTTTGGCACTCGGACCCAGACGAAATCTTTCAAGAACGTACAAGTAGAAATATAGGCAAAACTTTTATAAGCCCTGTCTTTTTTTTCACCATCTGTGTCCCATTGCGGAGATTTCCCTTTGCTTTCTGTCTCATAGCCAAACCGGAAGTGAGAGGATATCCCTTCAAATTAAAGAAATGCCCCTGCCAAAAAAAATGCTGGTAAAAGCCTATGCGTTCATGGACACATAGGGGGTTATTTACTAACGGAAACTCCACTTTGCACTGCTAGAGCACTTGGAAGTGCAGTCGCTGTAGATCTGAGGGGGACATGCAAGGAAAATAAAAAACAGCATTTTAGCTTGCACATGATTGGATGATAAAATAAGCAGAGCTTCCACTCATTTCAGATCTACCCCTTAGATTTACAGCAACTGCACTTCCAAATGCACTTTCAGTGCAAAGTGGATTTGCCTTTTGTAAATAACCCCCCATAGAATAACATGCTTTTTGAGAGACCTTAAAGTGGAGGTCCACCCTAAATGGACCTTCCGCTCATTGGAATCCTCCCCCCCTCCGGCGCCACAATTGGCACCTTTCAGGGGGGTGCAGGTACCTGTACAGTACAGGTATCTGCACCCACTTCCGGAGTAGATTCTGCAAAAGGTACGCCCCTTTCCGCAGAATCTACGCCCCTTTCCAAAAGTCCCCCGCTGCCTGCTAGGAAACACACGGATCCCAGAGACAGCGGGACCATCCTTATTGCGCAGCGCGACTCGCGCATGCGCAGTAGGGAACCGGGAAATGAAGCCGAAAGGCTCCACTTCCTGATTCCCATACCCGAGATGGCGGCGACAGCACCAGAGAGACGATCGAGAGATCGGCTTCGGGTGCCGACATCGCGGGCGCGCTGGGCGGGTAAGTGTCACCATTTCAAAAGTCAGCAGCTGCAGTATTTGTAGCTGCTGGCTTTAAGAAAAAAAACAAAAAAACAACAACAGCGGACTCCCGCTTTAACCTGGATTATTTATAGTTACAATAAAAGTGTAAAGAAATAAAAATAAAATAGTTGTCATTTTACATAGAATAAAGGAGATTGCATTGGAGTACAGCCATCCAGCCTTCATTTCTGTTCTATATCCTATTGCAAAACAGGGCCATCACCCCTCATTGCAGAGACAGCTGATATGAGGGGTTGGTGGTAGTCCTGGAGTGGTGTGTTTTCTATATGTTGGGGAGGTTATTGGCTGCAGAAAAAAAAAACGTCTGAAGCCCCAAAACAGCAGCTGTAAAAACATCCACTGCGCATGAGGCCATAAAGGGGTTGTAAACCCTTGCGGTTTTTTACAGATATAGAATGCATTGAGGTGAAAAACCTTTTATAGTCCACTAGCCCCCTCAGAGCCCCCTTTTTTACTTACCTGAGCCCGATTGTTCCTGCGCCCGCGACGAGCACACCCGCTTCAGCTGGTGTCTCAGGTCCTGATTAAAGATTGATAGCAGCGCAGCCATTGGCTCCCGCTGCTGTCAATCAAATCCAATTACACAAAAACCAAGGGGGGGGGGGGGTGCCGACACCTGCTGTCTGTGGCAATGGACGCAGCAGCAGGACACGGGAGAGCACCCGCACAGGTGCCCCGAGGGACAGCGCTCTTCCAACGGGGCACTTAAGAAAAGGAAGAGCCAGGAGAGCCACTGAGGGACCCCAGAAGAGGAGGATCGGGGCCACTCTGTGCAAAACCAACTGCACGGAGGAGGCAAGTATGACTTTTTTTTTTTTTTTAAACAAAAACATGGAACTTTTAGTTATCCTTTAAGGTTTCAAATAGACTCTTGGCTTTGCTTTTTATGCACTTTTTTCTTCCTTTCACAATCGGACCCTTTAAAAATAAAAAAATAAAAAAGCTGTATCCGGAGTTGTGTTTGTCGTTTCCATGTATTAATCCTCTCCCTTTGCTTTCCAAAATGTAACACTGTACGCCATCATATTTTGGCATATTTGTAAAAAAAAAGAGTATCAACCCATTTATTTTGTAGTTGTGACTCTTATACCTGCTATCCTGGGGATTCAATTGAGAGAAGTTTTCTAAAGATCTGTGACTGATTTTTCCACTGCGATGCTGTTTTTCGCTCATCAAAAATAGCCAGGGGCATGTTTTCTATTGGCACAGAGCTATTTTTCAGCAGCGGGGAGTAACAGGCTCATCACGTAAAGGTCTCCCTGCTCCTGGTTTGTGCTGTGCAATAAACTGTTCCCTAAATGTGTTACTGAGGACATGTGATAAAAACACATTGAACGTGATAAATCCAAATCAAATATTTGACCTGCAGCAGCACATCAGCAACGCCATTCCAAGCCGGTACGCCAGTCCCGTCTCATGGGACGCAGCTCGCGTCTCTCTACCAGCTGCAGTCACTGATAGGTTAGGATGCTGAATGAGAACTGCCTGAAAACAGTTCATTTATATCTACCTTCATAATAGTCCCCTGACAATACAAACTAAAACATAGAAGAATACAGGAAAGCCAAAGAATAAAAAGAAGAGGAAAATGTGAGTTAACCCCGCAATGCAAGGAGCGGTGTAACTAGGAGAAAGCATACTTGCTCTGCACAGATTCATCTCTTCCAGGCAAAGCTTCGGGGCGATGGTGCAGCGGCTGGAAACTGGCAGGTCACAATTAACACAGCCAGCCAATCTCAGGATGACATGTCTATTTACAATGAAAATGCTGCCTACACAGGGACCTCTCCCACAATCACATGATGCTCTTTACTACTCATCATGACGGCTATTCCCAGCAACAGCCTACAAAGCTGGAATCAGTTTTCCAGGGAAATCCCAGACTGGGAGGAAAGAGCCCCAAGCAAGCGTGTCATGTGAAACATTAGAGAATGCAGACTCTCAGCACAGTGAGATCTGGGCCAACTATGACAAGCACTTCATCAGCACGCTGTCCAGCACAGCAACAACCCTCCTCACACAGAAATGACAACACACTTTCTCTAAGCACTCCTTTAAAAAGAAAAGGCCACCATTTGCAAAAGAAAAAAAGTACATTCATTTATGTTTTATTTCTTTATTGGATCTACAAAATATTGCTATCGCAATGTATCGGCTCCTGCAGACTATTCCTCCAGCTCAGGTCTGTACCAAGATCAAGACCTTAGTTATGGAGCTGGAGGAAATATCAATGATCTGTGCTTCATCAAAGTGGTAATAAACTCATAATCTATCATATTTCAGATTATCAATTATTAGATGTGGTGGCTGCATTTGTTTTCTTTTTTAGGTTTTTGTCCTCTGTCTTCACCTGATGATCTAGCCACTTCTGGACTGCCGCACACCGTTATATGTCGGCACTTTGAAAACGGATATCTTTGTTATGTAACCCTGGTACCCTCTTCTTCGGCGGGAGGTCCGGTTTCCGATAATGGTAGTCTCTGTGGCGGATTCGCCACGAGATCACTTTAATCGGCAGTGGGAGAGGGGATCCCCCTCCCACCGCTCTCCGGATCCATCGGTAGCGGCGGAGGCGATTGGACCCTTGTCCTTGCTGGATATGAAGCTGAGTGAGGAGAAGATGGCCCCCACCCATCTCCATACCATTGCAGGGCAGAAGCGACGTCAAAATGTCACTTCCGCCTATAACTCTTCTTTTTTTATTTTTCTCAAGTGACAATTTATTTTTTTTATTTTTTTTATTGCATTTTAGTGTAAATATGACATCTGAGGTCTTTTTGACCCCCGATCTCATATTAAAGAGCTCCTGTCATGCTTTTTTTCTATTACAAGGGATGTTTACATTCCTTTTAATGGTAATAAAAGCGACACAATTTTTTTTTTTTTAAAAGAACAGTGTAAAAATATAAAAGGTAAAATAAATAACAAAAAAAAATAAAAAATTTTAAACCCACCCCGCCCCGTCGAGCTGGCATGCAGAAGTGAACGCATATGTGAGTAGCGCCCGCATATTCAAACCACACATGTGAGGTATCACGTGATCGGTAAAGCGAGAGCAATAATTCTAGCCCTTGACCTCCTCTAACGCAAGACATGCATGCTGTATCATTTTTTTTAAACGTCGTCTATGGAGATTTTTAAGGGAAAAAGTTTATTGCCATTCCACAAGCAGGTGCAATTTTGAAGCGTGACATGTTGGGTATCAATTTACTCGGCGTAATATTATCTTTCACAATATAAAAAAAAAAAAAGGCTAACTTTACTCTTGTCCTATTTTTTAATTCAAAAGTGTATTTTTTTCCAAAAAAAAAAAGTGCGCTTGTAAGACCACTGCCACCACCAACAGAAAGTATTAAAAAATGAAAAAAAAATTTTTTTTTTACTTACCAGAAATGCCTGTTGCTAGGCACATAATGCTAATCTTCCTCTTCCTCCTCCGCGGAGATCTTCCGTCTTCTCTCCTCGTCGCGGCGTCTTCTGGGTAATGGGTCGCGCTGTGTTCTGGGAACTGTGTGTTCCAGAACACAGCGCGTCCCATTCAGAAAGTGCTGCGGGACTCGCGCATGCGCAGTAGGAAACGGGCAGTGAAACCATAAGGCTCCACTGCCTGTTTCCCTTAGAGGGAATGGCGGCGCCGGGACCCGAGAGCCGAGGGACGGGTCGGCCTCGGGCGGCCGACATCGTGGGCGTCCTGGACAGGTAAGTGTGTTTATTAAGTCAGCAGCTGCAGTGTTTGCAGCTGCTGACTTTTTTTTTTTTTTTTTTTTTTTAAACGGCCCTCCCCTTTAAGTTGCTAGTCAGTAACACACCTCCTGTATTAGAGTGTCCCCACTCTGGATGATAGTTAAATGTATTAGCAGATTTAGATACACTAACAAATTGAAGCCAAACTCCAGCTCATACTGCAGTTACAGCAACAGTTTCAAAGGTTTTACATAAATAAAAGCTGTATTGTAAGCATCCTTGTAAGGCTCCATTCACACCTGAGCGTTCTGTAGCTTGAAGCCTAAAGCTACAAAACGCTGGAGGTGAAAAATCAAATCTCTATGGAGATGGTTCACATCTTCACTCCAAAATGCCTGAAGCCAGAAGCTCCAAAACACCTGAAGCTCAAACAAGTTCTGGAACTTTTTTTTTTTTTTTTAGGCAAATTTGGGTGTTTTTCTGCTTTTTACATTGGTGACCTTTTGACCTGTAACAAGTCGCATCAAAATTGCAAGACTTTCTGCCTGAAAAGACTACGCTCAGGTGTGAATGGGGCCCAAATGGTAAATAGTTTGTCTCAACACTCTGCTACATTTACAGGACAACTAGCTTTGTTGAAAATGATCCAACTTACTGACAGGATCAGCTGGTGAAAATAAAAGAGAGACTAAAAAAGAATACTAATGCAGTCATCACATCTAAGAATTGGTAAGCTGCAATATAAAAAATAACTGCAATTGGGTTTAATACTGCTTTAAGTGGCAGATGGGACTTGTAGTCTTTTCATTCACTGATCTCTGTGAAAAGATGACACTGCTGTGCGGGAGGAGCCACTCATGTACCAAATTCAAATTACTAGGGATGCACCGAAATTTTGGCGGGCAAAACATATCGGCTGAAAATGGTGTTTTGGGCATTTTTCCCAAATAAAAAAAAAGTGCAGATAAGGCGCCGATAATATCGCATGCGTAATAGTGGTGGCCGATCTGCTGGATGCCGCCCATTGAGGGATGTCATCCCGGTGGCTCACGGTCCTGTCCTCCCCTCCCCCCTCCTCCTCTCAGAGCGGTGATCTCCCTATGTCAGGGAGCTGAATTTTCCGGGCGCCCATAGTAACAATGTCCCGCCTTCTGTGATAGACGGCACACTGAGCCAATGCTGGGACATTCAATCAGTGTGAAATGATTACAGGAGGCGGGACATTGTTACTGCACCTACATTGGCGAGGCTGCATCCCACCGGCACTGGCGAGGCTGCATCCATCTCTTGTATCATGTCTGCTAGAGGTGCACCACATGGAAATTTTGCCAATACTATTAGCAGTGTGTTTAAGTTTAATTAAGAGATTGCAGACCTGATGCAAGTGATGGTTAGAGACTGTGGAGTTTTTCTTGCACCAAAGGTGCCAATAATGGCCAACAATAAATTCATATTAAGTTAAATTGACGATATTAATTAAAAAGTTGAATATAATACAATTATATATAAAAATATAAATCATTTTTTTAAAACTGTATTTTTCGCTTTTTGGCATGCATTTTCGGTTTCGGTACTAAATAGTTGGCACAGAGAAGAATACCCAATTCCTGAAGGCAAGGGGGGGTGGTGGTTGGTGAGGTTTGGAAGTGGGGGCTGCAGACTTTGACCATAATTGGTGTGCTTCAGTATAAATATAATATGAATATATGGTGAGAAAGATGTACTTCTCATAGTGGTTGTTTACTTTTTCCACAAAGCTCCAGGACCTCTTTTCCCCTCTGGCGCAGCTTCTCCCCCTCAACAACAGATGGAGCAGTGAACGGCAATGGGTGATGTCACTGCTCTATTCGAATTATCCCCTTTGTCAGCCCTCTCCATTACAGTGATGACCCAGAGCTTTGATATTACAGGATTGCATGTATAGAAAGATAGTTAGCCTTTTCTGCTACTTCAAAAGGTCATTTTGCTTCACTTGTAGCTTTTGATGGCTCTCCATTTTTTTTTTTTGTTATTGTATCAAATATAGAGGTTAGTATATTAATCACTAGAGGGCGTTCTCTCTGGCATTTCTCTGTCCTCCGCTGCAAGACCATTTTTTTTCACACACACACACACACACAAACACACGCTAAAATGCTTATTTTGTCATCATTTTCATCAGCAGCATGTTTCCAGTGACAAAAAACGACCTCACATTTTTGTCAATTGACGAAAACTATGACAAATATCAATTCTCATTTTTGTCAACAAACGAAAATGTGAGGCAGGGAAGTTTACCCAGGTGAATTTCCGGTTTCCTCAAAGTTCTGCCTCAAAAGCCCAAGAGTGCGTCCCCTCCCAGTAAGCAAGATAGCGAACAAAGTGTGCTTATCAGTGTGGCGTGGTTAGCACTGTGCAGCATTACAGGCCTCCTCAGACCACGGCCCAGAGCAGTCACTGGGCATCGCAGGCCTCCTCAGACCACGGCCCAGAGCACTCGCTGGGCATCGCAGGCCTCCTCAGACCACGGCCCAGAGCACTCGCTGGGCATCGCAGGCCTCCTCAGACCACGGCCCAGAGCACTCGCTGGGCATCGCAGGCCTCCTCAGACCGCGGCCCAGAGCAGTCGCTGGGCATCGCAGGCCTCCTCAGACCGCGGCCCAGAGCAGTCGCTGGGCATCGCAGGCCTCCTCAGACCACGGCCCAGAGCAGTCGCTGGGCATCGCAGGCCTCCTCAGACCACGGCCCAGAGCAGTCGCTGGGCATCGCAGGCCTCCTCAGACCACGGCCCAGAGCAGTCGCTGGGCATCGCAGGCCTCCTCAGACCACGGCCCAGAGCAGTCGCTGGGCATCGCAGGCCTCCTCAGACCACGGCCCAGAGCAGTCGCTGGGCATCGCAGGCCTCCTCAGACCACGGCCCAGAGCAGTCGCTGGGCATCGCAGGCCTCCTCAGACCACGGCCCAGAGCAGTCGCTGGGCATCGCAGGCCTCCTCAGACCACGGCCCAGAGCAGTCGCTGGGCATCGCAGGCCTCCTCAGACCACGGCCCAGAGCAGTCGCTGGGCATCGCAGGCCTCCTCAGACCACGGCCCAGAGCAGTCACTGAGCATTGCAGGCCTCCTCAGACCACGGCCCAGAGCACTCGCTGGGCATTGCAGGCCTCCTCAGACTATCCAGAGCACTGTGTGCAATACAGGACTCCTCAGACCGTCTAGAGCGGGAGAAGACCTGGAGGCAAACACGGGAGGAGGCGACAGGGGAACTAGAGAGTAGGAGGTCTTGGGAGGAATGAAGGAAAGAAGTAGATTGGTATTTTGAGACTAGGTTAGCAGTTTAGGTGGGGGCTGGGTTGTGGATGGCTTTGCAAGTTGTCATTTGTTGGGTGAGTAAGCCAGTGGAGGGATTAACAGAGAAGGGTGGCACTGAACGGTTGGTAAAGTGGATGAGCCTGGCAGCAGCATTCATGGATTAAATGGGGGATAGCCCATGTAAAGGTAATCCCATGGGGAGGGAGTTGCAGAAGTCTAGGCGGGAGATGACCAGCGAGTGAACTAAGAGCTTTGTGGTATCATTGGTGAAGAAGAGCGTATTTTGGAGATGTTGCAGAGCTTGAGGTGGCAAGATTTGGACAGAGTTTGGACGTGGGGCCGAACGCATAGTTTAGATTCCAGGGTTATACCTAGAACCTTGGTAGTAAATAGTAGTGCGATTGTTCTTCACACAGAGAAATCAAGGGAAGACGCACATGGGGGGGGGGGTAATCATGAGCTCAGTTTTGGATAGATTGGGTTTGAGGAAGTGGTGTGACATCCGGGCTGATATGACTGTTAGTAAATCAGTGATATTTGAGGAGAGTGAAGGAGTGAGCTGAGGGGTAGAGAGATAGATTTGGTTGTCGTCAGCATAGAGATGGTATTGGAAGCCATTGGAGACTTTTACCTGACCCAGAGAGGTGATGTAGATGGAGAATAAGAGGTCCAAGAACAGAATGTTTAGTGCCCGTTCACACTACCGCGACTTGTCAGGCAACTTAGTCGCCTGACAAGTCGCGCTCTGTTCTGTACTATGGAACCGTTCTAATAGGAGCGACTCAAGTTGCTTCGACTTAGAAAAAGGTTCCTGTACTATTTTTGGGGCGACTTCAGGCGAATTGCATTGACTTCTATACAGTAGTCATTTTGCAAGTCGCTGCTGAAGTCGTGTGCAGGTCGCGTCTGTGAGTCGCGCTGCAAGTTGTGTCACCCCTGTGTGAACAGGCACTTAGGGACCCTGACAGAGAAAGGCAGAGGAGAGGAGGGGAGGAATTACAATTGCAAATAACGCTAAAGGTGCAGTTGGATAAACAGGATGAGAACCAGGAAAAGCACAGTCACGGAGACTAAAAGAGTGGAATTTTTTGAGGAGGAGGGGGTGTCAAAGGTGGAAGAGAGGTTCAGGAGCAGGAGTAAAGAATAGTGTCCATTGGATTTAGCTGTTAACAGATCATTTGTGAGTTTTAGGAGAGCAGTTTCTGTACAGTGTAGAGGGCGGAAACCAGACTTAAGAGATCAAGAAGGTTATTCTCGGTGAGGTGGTCACTCAGTTGGTTGTAGACCAGACGTTCATGGAGTTTGGATAGAAAGGGGAACAAGGAGATGGGGCGTAGGTTGTTAAGATTGGTGTGGTCTAGTGAGGTCTTTTTAAGTATGAGAGTGACTAATGTTTTAGAGAGTTGGGGAAGATGCCAGCAGAGAGGGAGAGATTAAAGAGGGATTCCACCAAAAAAAAAAAATATTAAAAGCCAGCAGCTATAAATACTACAGCTGCTGACTTTTAATAAATGGACACTCACCTGTCCCGGGTTCCAGCGATGCCGGCAGCCGAGGCCGATCGATCGCTCAGCCCTCGGCTCCTGCAGTCACCATTCTAGGTGAGGAAATCAGGAAGTGAAGCGAATCGGCTTCACTTCCCGGTTCCCTACTGCGCATGCGCGAGTAGCGCGGCGCAATAGGAATTCTCCGCGCTGTCACTGGGACCCGTGTGTGTCCCAGCAGACAGCGCGGCAGGACAGGAAATGGCGTAGACTCCCACGGGAGTCTATGCCCGGAAGTGGGTGTAAATACCTGTCTTTGACAGGTATCTCCACCCCCCTCCCCCCTGAAAGGTGCCAATTGTGACACCGGAGGGGGTGAGGGATCCGATCAGCGGAGGTTCCACTTTAGGGTGGAACCCCGCTTTAACCACTTCAGCCCTGGAAGATTTGGCTGCTCGATGACCAGGCCATTTTTTGCGATATGGCACTGCGTCGCTTTAACTGACTTTCTGCTGCTGAGAAGCTGCATTCCAGGCATCGCTGATTTTGTCTTCAGGTTTTTTGACACAAAGTCGGACGCCGTATCACAATTATCCTCAGAGGCCCCTGCAATTGGACTGCAATATTCATCTGAAGGTATCTCTAATAATATTATACTGTACATGCATGTGCCCTTTGCTAATAACAGGTTGGACATATATACTATTATTAATCTCATATTCATCTTTTCTTATAGTAAGCTTGTATTATTCCCACACTGGCATGCATCTATTTACTTCTGGTTAGGGTTTACATCTGACCGCCCATACAGAAGAGCAGGCTGTGTCAGTGTCCGCTCTGTATAATCCGAGCTCCCCAGCCATCTGCCTGCTCAGCAGGGATCAGCAGAACGGTTTCACGAGATAAATACTTCACATTTTGAAGAAATAACTAGTAGATTTTTTTGTGACTTGCAAAAAAATAAAAAAAGTTTGAAAAAACCTTTGAGCTATTTTACTTCAGAGTTTACAAAAGGGAAAATGACTCTTAGTTAATTGAGCGCCAAACTCATTTAACGTTAACCTTAGACCCCCCTTTCAACCCGTTAACCTTAGACCCCCTAAAAAACCGCCTCCCACTCATTTCAGTGTGACTTGTGGGACGTTAGGAAAAGTCCTGTAAGCGGCATGTTTGGGGCGGTTTGGGAACACTGAATACAGCACTCCCAAAATGCCCCTGCCCATTGCAATGAATGGAAGCCTTCATGTTTAGGAGATATTTACAGTACCTATAGGCAAGCCTTATTATAGGCTTACCTATAGATACAAATTATGCCTTTGAGTTTACTTTCTCTTTAACCACTTACAGACCGGACCATTTTGCTAGCTTAAGACCAGACCACTTTTTGCAATTCAGCACCGCGTCGCTTTAACTGACAATTGCGCGGTCGTGCAACGTGGCTCCCAAACAAAATTGACGTCCTTTTTTTCCCACAAATCGAGCTTTCTTTTGGTGGTTTTTTATCACCCCTGCGTTTTTTTTTTTGTTTTTTTTTTGCGCTATAAACAAAAATAGAGCGACAATTTCGAAAAAAACAATTTTTTTTACTTTTTGTTATAATAAATATCCCCCAAAAATATATTAAAAAAACGTTTTTTTCCCTCAGTTTAGGCCAATACGTATTCTTCTACATATTTTTGTTAAAAAAAAAAAATCACAATGAGCGATTGATTGGTTTGCGCAAAAGTTATAGCGTTTACAAAATAGGGGATAGTTTTATGGCATTTTTATTAATATTTTTTTTTTACTAGTAATGGCAGCGATTTTTATTGTTACAAGCGACATTATGGCGGACACATTGGACATTTTTGACACATTTTTGGGACCATTGTCATTTATACAGCAATCAGTGCTATATAAATGCAGTGATTCCTGTGTAAATGACACTGGCAGTGAAGGGGTTAACCAGTGGGTGGAAGAGTAGGGGTTAAGTGTTCCTAGGGGTGTGTTACTAACTGTGGGGGGCTGGGCTTTGTTTTAGTGAACACTGATCTCTGCTCCAATCAGCGCAGAGATCAGCGTCACTTGTGCTAGACAGAACGGGGACATTGCCATTTCCGGCATCTCCTCGTTCAGCCACCCCGTGAGACGATTGCGGGTATGCCCGCGGCGATCGTGACCGCTCGCGATGGCAGGGCGGCATTTAAAACTGGACGTAACTGTACGCCAGTATGTCTGCCCGTGCCATTCTGCCGACGTACATCGGCATGCGCCGGTCGGGAAGTGGTTAAAGCAGAATTAAACCCTCCTATCCTTTACAGCCAAGGAAGCTGCTTCTTTTTGATCTGCAACTGCCATGGTGCTGCTCTGATCAGTTATTAAACCGGCTATTTGATGGTTTGACAGTTTCGTTGAGGACACAAGCAAATGTGACAGTTAACATTGCCGGTGTTCTGACGAGAAGTGTCCCCCCATCAGATAGCATCTGCTCTATACTGCGCAGGCGCATCGCTTGTGCATTATGGAGGACAAAGGAGACGCCGAATGTCTCCGAATAAGAACGGCGCCTGCGCACTTATTAGTGCCTTCCTTTCACATGCGCCCGATGATATAAAACAGAACTTTGTAACAAGGCCCCTCGCAGGCTCCCTTAGCATATTTTTATACTAACTCTATGTCCACTTGGATGCTGGGGCTTGAACCTGGACTCAAGGCACAATGTACTATTAAGTGCGCAGGCGCCGTTCATCTTCGGAGACTTTCGCCGTCTCCTTTGTCCTCCGTACTGCGCAAGCGCAGTAGAGGGTGGACACTATCCGATGGGGGACATTTCTCGACAGGACACCAGCATTCTAGACATGTGACAGTTTTTTTGAAACCGTTAAATCAATGGGTTTAGTTCCACTTTATGATTTACTGCTGTTCAGGGGCTCTAGGCTTCAGCAAAATGGCAGCCTCCGGCAAGAAGAAACAGGATCAATGCTGGAGGCAATTTACAGCACACACTAATTTTTCTAGTATGTGCAATGTAAGTTCCTTGCTAAAGAACATCATTTTATTATTAAGGTGTTATGGGTAAAGTTCTGCTTTAAATCTGCATACATCTCCTGCACATTGTATAGACACACTCCTCTCCAATTTATCAAATGTGATAAATACTAGTCCCAGCATGTCCAGGACACAGTGAGAAGATACATATATATATATATATAGATATATATATGTATTTTTTTTTATGCATAACAAAAACAAAAACTCTACTTCCCATACCGGGAGTCGAACCCGGGCCGCCTGGGTGAAAACCAGGAATCCTAACCGCTAGACCATATGGGAGAGCTGTATAGTACAGCGTCTGGCAACCCCTGCAGCCGTCACACGGCACTACATCACATGATCCAGCTTGTGATCGTCCCTTACCCCTCCCAGCCAGTCATGTGTAGTGTTCTGTTCTCTACAGGGACAGAAGAAGCGGTCCTAGTGCCATCCAATGTACGGAGATGGGACTCACCTAGGTCCAGAGCCCGGGCGGCCTCTTCTCTCTCCTCACTGCCCACACACCGCTATATACACGGCCGAGTGTGCCGCTCTCTGAACTTGTCTGCACAGCTCTCCTGCCAACTTTCCTTTCCCCGCCCACAACAAAGGGGAGGAGGCGGAGTCTTCCCGCGGATGGAGGAGGATTGGTCCTCGCAGGTCTCCGTCCGCTGGTGTAGTGTGGGCGTGTCGGCTTCCGTACTCTGCTCTAGTATATCCGTATATCCGTACTGTCCACTGATAGGAGGTGCTGGCGATGTCCCGGTGATTGGAGGTGAGTGATGGAGGGTTATGTCCTGTAGGCACGTCATCTGCAGCCCTCCATGTCCTGTGTAGGAGATGAGCCGATCTGTGTGTCTGCATGCTGAGACTTCTAGTTCCACAACATGGGAGGAGCTGTCACCGCTCTTAGGACTACTACAAGCCATCCATTACACTGTGTTCGGGGGGGATGCTCAGCTCCTTCATTCACCAGTCATCAGGAGTGATTGGAGCTGGGCTCACAGTATGTGCCCACTGACTGATCCCTACACCCCCCCGGCTCATATTATGTGTCCACTGACTGATCCTTACTGCCCCCCCCCCCATTCAAACTATGTGTACACTGATCCCTACACCCCCCAGCTCATATTATGTGTCCACTGACTGATCCTTACTGATCCCCCCCCCCACTCACAGTATGTGTACATTGACTGATCCCTACACCCCCCGGCACATATTATGTGTCCACTGACTGATCCCTACACTCCCTGGGCTCATATTATGTGTCCACTTACTGATCTCCCCCACCCTCACAGTATTTGTACACTGACTCATCCCTACACACCCCCTGGGCTCACAGTATGTGTACACTGACTGACTGATCCCTACACACCCCCTGTGCTCACAGTATGTGTACACTGACTGATCCCTACACACAACCTGGGCTCACAGTATGTGCACACTGACTCATCCCTACACACCCCCTGGCTTCATAGTATTTGTACACTGACTGATCCCTACTCCCCCCAGTCTCATAGTAGGTGTACACTGACTGATCCTCACACACACCCTGGGTTCATAGTATGTGTACACTGATCCCTACACACCCCCTGGGCTCACAGTATGTGTACACTGACTGATCGCTACTCCCCCCCCCCCCCCCGGGCTCATAGTAGGTGTACACTGACTGATCCCTACACACCCCCTGGGCTCTCAGTATGTGTACACTGACTGATCCCTACACACAGCTAGCGGGGGGGAGATCCCCCCCCCCACTAGCTTTCAGAGCAGGGGGCCAGTGCATTCATTATATGTTACCCTGGGCTCAGAGTATGTGTACACTGACTGATCCCTACACACCCCCTGGGTCCATAGCATGTGTCCACTGACTGATCCCTACACACACCTTGGGCTCATAGTAGGCGTTCACTGACTGATCCCTACACCCCCCAGGCTCACAGTATGTGTACACTGACTGATCCCCACACCCCCCCTCGGGCTCACAGTATGTGTACACTGGCTGATCCCTACACACACCCTGGGTTCATAGTATGTGTACACTGACTGATCTCTACTCCCCCCCCCGGGCTCATAGTAGGTGTACACTGACTGATCCCTACACACTCCCTGGGCTCCCAGTATGTGTACACTGACTGATCCCTACACACAGCTAGCGGGGGGAGGGGAGATCCCCCCACTAGCTTTCAGAGCAAGGGGCCAGTGCATTCATAACATGTTACCCCCTGAATATGTAACAACATGTAACCTGTAATGAAATGTGAACTTATCTTTTAATTTTTTATGCAAAAAAAAAGCACTATATATCACTACATTTTTTGCTAAAATATAAAAGAAGATTTTACAGAAAGTAAATGGATACCTAACATGTCACACTTTAACCACTTCCTGCCCAACAATGCCATATGATGTCATGGACTTTGAGTGGGGATATCTGAATGATGCCTACATCAGCTGCAGGCATCTTTCAGATATCTTCTTTTTTTCCGGTGATTCCCTGCACCATAAGAACAATCATAGTGGCTGTTTAGCTGCTTTATTGTTTTCACAGCGGCTGGAGGGGACACCCCTCCTGCCGCCCTCCAGTTCTTCTACCAGATCGCCTGTGCGATTGGCCAACCAGAGGAAAGAATCAGGCTGCGGCTGTTTACCATAGAGCTGACTGAGGACCAGATGCTCATCGCTATGACCTTCAGAGGCTAGGCATGACATTATGACATCACGTCCGGCCTCAACACATCTAAACACTGTCGTTTCTTTGGCTAGGAAGCGGAGATTGTGTTTGTTTTTGTTTTTTTGGATCTTCGGCTTTGGGGATCTTTTAAGCTGGGTTCAAACCATTGCAAATTGGATACGGGTTTCCCCCACATCCAATTCGCATAGCCGGAGATTGTGCTCAGCTCTCTATGGAGCCAGTTCACACATCTCCGGAGCGGCTCCTGTGCATCTTCAGGTCCAAATTCAGCCATTCGGACATGAAATGGTGAATGGGGAGGCACCGGACCCCTGCTGTGAGCTGCTCAGTGCTGCAGTGTGAACTCAGTCATAAGCTGGCCATGCACCTATAGATTATCTGCAGATTTTCTATGGTTAGATGGAAAAAGTGCAACAGATTTCTCCATGTATGCTAAACTGTGTGGATGGAGGAATCTCCCACTGGGCCAAGCTTCTGTATCTTGCTAGTTGGCCCCGCTGGCTCTCAACCTAAACAATGCCAGCAACCCAATCAGAATGTTCAGGTATTGAGAGCCAGCGGGGCCAACTAGCAAGATATGGAAGCTTGGGCCAGTGGGAGATTCTTCCATCCACACAGTTCAGCTTAGATGGAAGAATCTGTTCCACTTTTTCCATCTGACCATAGAAAATCTGAAGATAATCTATAGGTGTATGGCCAGTTTTAGACCCCAGATCTTGCTGTAAAGTGGACCTTGTAATAGAAATGAAAGTGATAAAAAAAAAGTAAAGGGAAAGTGTAAAATAAATAAATAAATAAATAAAAGTAAAATAAGCAATAAAAAAAAAAATGGTGGTTGTTAGGGTTGATAACGAGCATTTGAGCTAATACTGGCACTCGCACAAATGCTCCCAATACCTGATCTGATACCTGGGAGAGAGGGCGCAACCGGAAGTCAGTGGGCGGAGCAGAGACCGCGTCATCAAGCATTGGAACTAGGCAAACTGGCAGGGATGAAGGGTGCAGCCGCATTATCAATTGGGATCGGTGACCGGAGCCGTCACATTCTGTAACAGAAGTGACGCTCCGTGTCGCTGTCAGCGTCTGAACATCCTGACGCCCATCTTGGTACACCCTGCACTCGGCTGCAGGAAGCCAGCAGCGGACATCTTGTTACACCAAGCCCATATAGTTTGGGCTGGGTGTAACAAGATGTCCGCTGCTGCTTTTATGCAGCCGAGTGCAAGGAGTACCAAGATGGGCATCGCAGGTAGCATAGCATTCCTTTCCTCTCTTACCATTTATTGATGGCTGCAATTCAGAGCCTGCCCATCAGTGCCCATAAATGCCACCTATCAGTACCACCCATCAGTCAGTGCTCATCAGTGCTGCATATCAGTGTTCATCAGTGCCACCTAATCTGTATTGTGCTTTTAAAACTGTCACATGGCATAAAAAAAAAAAAAAGTACCAGTATCAGGGCGAGTACTTGAAAAAATGTATCGGTACTTGTACTCGGTCTTAAAGTAGTATCAGGACAACCCTAGTGGTTGTCCATCCTGACTGAATCGGCCAATAATCTTAAGCCTGAGATTTTAAGGTCTATTGACTTTTCTACAACATACCTAGAAAACATTTTATTAAACAATATTTCCCACTATTCAATATCTTTGGCACAGCTTTATACATAGGACACTTCCATTGTTTAAAATAGTATACATTTTCAAGTACAATTTTTAAGTAAGACTAAGGAACTTTTTATTTTAAAGTGCATTAACATAAAATGTACCACCCAAGCCCTGAGACCTTTTAAGGCCTCTTTCAAATGGCTGGTTCGGATTCCTCCTGTTATACGATTTGGCATTGGCCACTCAGCCCATTTAAACCAATGGCAGGTAGCGATTAGTTGTGATTCCGGGACAGATGTCTGAGCCTGGATGTAGTCAGCTGTGTCCAGGCTCGGACATCTGTCCCGGAACCGCAGCTAATCACTCTGTGTGCGACTACGTGCGATCAGCAGCAGCTGCTTTCAGCCAGCAAATTCTTGCCACAGGTATCTGGAGGCTGCAACAAATTGTCCGTGTGAAAGGGGCCTTACCCCTTTGTAAAATATAGTGTGCAAAACTAGTTTACAACTAATAATGAAATCTGCCAGCACAGTACAGACTCTCCTTTTAAAGGATTAGTTCATCTCTAAAGGTTTTGTAAAAAAAATACCATATGCTTTCCACCATTACATTACAAATAAATCCTCTGCTGTTCAAATGATCTGCCCCCTCCATACATGTAGGCCATGGAAAAACAACTCCTTAGTAGTTGACCCTCACAAGGGTGCTGACAAGACCTCTACGCAGTTCTGTGTTTTTGTTTGTTTGTTTATTTATTTATTATTTTATTATTATTATTATTATTATTATTTATTATTTTTTTGTATATACCATATGGTGTGACTGTGCTGGAATAACCATTCTATGTAGTCCCACCACGTATAGTGTGAATAAACCCTAAGCCCTCGCTCACACTAAAGACTGGTTTGAAATTGTGTGAGCTCATCTGAACTCTCACGATTTCCTTTCAGTGCGAGTTCAGGGGCGATTTGAAATAGATCTGTGTGAGTTCATGCACAGATGTCTATTGAAATCGCCTCCGAAGTCGCCAAAAGTAATGTAGGAACTACTTTTGGAAACTGGTGCGGCGCTGCAAAGTCGGCATCACATTGATTGGGACACTGCCGCCAATTTGGCATGCGATTTGACTTGTCAAATGGTGCAGATGTGAACGGGGGCTAAAGCTGGTTTTCTACATTTACAATAGCACATTCAGATTGATCTGAGCAGCACAATATACCAATAAGGCTGGATTCACACCTAGGCATTTTTAGTGCTTTTTGCATTTTGCAGATTTGAGCTACAGTCCATTTACCATGGTTTTCTATGGAACACGTTCTGTAGTGCAAATCTGCAAAATGCAAAAAGTGCTAAAAATGCATAGGTGTGAGAACCTTCTTAGGCCGCGTACACACGCGGGGACTGTTCGTCAAACAGTTTCAGCGGACAGTCCGCTCAAAATTAGCATGGACGGACTTGCCCACACACGACGGACGAACAGTCCGCTGAAACCGTGCGCGATGACGTGAACGGCACGTACAACGGGACGAAAAATACGACGTCCTATACACTGCAATGCAAACTTCGGCGTGTAAATCCTTTCTGAGCATGCGCGGAACTTAGTTTGACGAACAAGCCTACACACGAGGGGACTGTTCGCTGAAATAGAGTTTCAGCGGACAGTTTTTCGGAATTTCCGAAAAACTTTGTTCAGCAGACTGTCCGCTGAAACTGTCCGCTGAAAGCCCACACACGAGCGGACTGTCCGCCGAAACACTGTTCAGCGGACAAAGTTGAGCGAACAGTCCGCCCGTGTGTACGCGGCCTTAGTGTTCATAAATGGAACCAATTGGTTAGATAGTTCATGTTGTTGTTAGCTCAAGTGTAAGGCTGGCCATACACCATACAATTTTCTCATTCAATTTCCTTTAGATTTACCTTCAACTATGTAGTGCAAGGGTCTGCTTGACTGCATACAAATTGAAAGGGTTTAGGTTTGACCTCATATTGTGGTTTTGGTAAATCTAAAGGAAAGTTGAACAAGAAAATTGTATAGTGTATGGCCAGCCTTACTTGAGCGATCGAAAAAAGTACTTCACTGGAAACAACTGATTGGCTGGCTGATTAATTTGCTTATTTTTAGTTATGAATGTATTCTGTAGGATATAATGGAGCAGTGAAAATAATAATAATATTGTATAGATGTGTTCCCCCCCCCCCCTTGGGTGAGGAAAATCGAATGGTTTTCAGTATTTCCGTGATGTGTACCTAATTCTTTATCTACCAGATATGTCTGATGACATGACATGTTTGTACTGTAAAATGTTGGTGGTCTGAGTAATTTTCTTTTTTTTTTTCTGCAGGTAAGACTCAAGGAAGCCATCATGTAAGTTTTTTTTTTTTTTTTTTTTTTTGCCCTTCTGTACATAAATGGCAATGTTAAGTAATGTAAGGACACTTGTCCAGGTATCTCACAATGTTGGCATCCCTAGCTGATTTGTCATTCAGCTTTGGGTGCAGGCGCCGGCGTCTTCACTAAGGGAAACAGGAAGTGAAGTCTAGCGGATTCACAGCCTGTTTCCTACTGTGTAAGTCGCACTGTGTTTTCTGAATGGTCCCACTGTCTTCTGGAACCTGTGTGTCTCCCAGAAGACAGTGGGGGGCAGAATATTTGGAAATCTCCACGATCGTTGTGCGCCAAATTTTCCTGAAATTAGGAGCGGGTACCTGGTTTTGACAGGTATCCGCTCCCCCTCCCCCCTCAAAAAGAAAAAGTGTCAAATGTGGAGGGTGCGAACAAATGGAGCTTCTGCTTTTGGGTAGAGCTCTGCTTTAATAAAGTTTCTCTGTTAGTTATAAACTAACAAGGATATAGTGTTTTTCTTTCACTACCCCCATTTAGGGGATTGGACAGTGAAGGAGCAGTAACAGACTGATGATGTCATCTGTCTGCTCACTCACATGCTACACATCTGACTCTATCCTACCCTTCCCTCTTACAGTCAGAGTGCTACTCTACTGGGTATTGCAAGAAGTTGATACTGGGTCAAATTCATGTACTTACACTGGTTGCATTTCATTATTTAGCAATTCCAGCAACAAAAGGAACTTTTCTAACCAACCCATTCAGTTTAAAATAAAAATGAAATGCAAAACATTTTTTGCATGGATATAAAAAAAAAAACTATAAATACTTATTTGTTTTTCAGGCGTTTTAGCGCAAAGAATTGCGCAAGTAAAGCAACTGAAAATTGCCTCTCTTGCCTAGCCAGTGTGAAAGCCTGAGTGCTTTCACACTGGGGTAGTGCGGTTGCGGGATGGGAACAAACAGTCCTGCAAGCAAAATCTTCAGGGAGGTGTCAGAGTGCTGTATACAGCGTTCCTACACGGCCCATTCCCATTGACATGAATGGGCAGCACTGTTGAAGTGCCGAAACACGGGAGCTCTTAACCCCTTCTTCGGCCGCTAGCGGCCGAAAACAGCTCCTCTAGAAACAGCGGTAAAGCACAGAAAAACGAGTGGTGCTTTACTGCTAACAGACCCATCGCTCCAGTGTGAAAGGGGTCTAAGTGATCACATTCCCTCTGTTCTAAGCTGCATAAGAGCTGGGGGGAGGAGAAGCAGCATCACACTGAGCTTCCCAGTGACTTACTGTGCAGTGGGGGCATGTCAAGACAAATCCAATCATTGGTGGAGAGCAGGCTGAGTTCCCAGAACAGCTAGAGAACTGACCACAGTGTGCTCTCCTGCTTAGTGTGGTCAGTGTTTAATAGGAAAGCAGAGGGACTGGCAGGAATACCAGGGGTTTCAGGAAGCAATACAAAAAACAGGATACTTTCTCATACAAATACGTGGTACAGCAGGCACATATCAGGAATATGAAATTTTGGGGGTAACAAATGCTTTTACAGTCTCCCCTCACCCTCTCAAATGACTTCATATGTATTATTCCTTGAGATGACAATCTCGCTATTATACTGCATGGTTAAAAGCAACACAGTACAGCCAACCAGCCCAGTAAAGCAGAGTATTTTTAAAGGAGTAGGAGTGGATCACAGGAGTACAGTTAGTTCTGTACTCCTCTGACCCTTTTACCGGCTGACATCACAGAACCAGTCCAGGCTTTGAAAAGATCCTGACTTTATCGGGATCTGCACATATGCCTTGACCGGCAGCCGGCTCGGTGAGCCACTCCTTCCCCCTGCACAGCCCTATGCGCCAGTGAGCTCTGGAGGGTAGAGCATAGACATGCACATGGTGACTGACAATCACCAGCTGTCTGCAGGCTGAGGACCGAGAGCTGAGTGATAAGTCCTCTATGATCGCTCAGTTCTCAGTTGGAGGCAGCTGGGATCAGTGCTGCAGCCGTATAGTTGAGTCCTTTCTCTTTTAAGAGGATAATGTACTGATTTGGAGTCTCATGTAAGTGCAGTTGGTAGAACGGGTGAGGCATTTGGTTACATTGTTTTTACGGAAAAGAGCAATTGTTTAGGGGGAGCATTGCCATAAATAGTTCTTTTACTTTTAAATCATTTGATTCTTGCCTTAAAAAAAAAAACTAAACTCCACCCACAAACTTGTCCACTGTAATTTTTATTTATTTATTTATTTATTTTTTTCCCCCCCCTTGTACAGTGGAGAAAATAGTGAGACCCTCAGTCAAGTTTTGATTGCTGTCTGTACCTTACAGTCCTTAACCCCTGTTTCCCTGATTGTAATAAAAAAAACAGCAATTAAAATCCCTATGAATTCCCCTACATTTTGCTGCTGTCACAGGTGTGTTTTTGATGTACATGGTGACACCGAATGGAATATTAGACTGGCCATACTTTATACAATTTTTCTTATTCAATATTTCCTTTAGATTTACCAAAACCATATAATATGAGGTCAAACGTAAATGCAATCAGGCAGTCTCTCGCACTACATAGTTGAAAGTAAATCTAAAGGAAATAGCATAAGAAAATTGTACCATGTATGGTCAGCCTAATCAATAAAAAACTGTCAAAGGCTGGCCATACACCACGGGTTGGAGGAAAGAAATCCTCCCGATTCCCCCATCAACACAGTGTTGATGCGGGAAGTGCTCCTGCTGGGCCATTGTCTTTTCCTGGGAAGCCGCCCCCCGCTGGGAGAAGACGGTGATTGTCCCTACCGGCTATAGCAGCCTCTAACGAAAATCGTAAGCAGGCTGGCTGTATCCAAGTTGAATAGTTAACTTGGTACATTCAGCCTGTCCATTAGTGTTTGGATTCATGTATGGCCAGCCTTAGACTCAATTTACACCTAAGTGTACTGCACTGACACCTGCTGCACTGCATTTTTATTTTATTTTTTAGTGGTGTGTTTTTGGAGTAGCGCCATTCATTTGAATGGGCCTCCCTCCACTCCAAAGAAGCTCATTTACCAAATTTTGGCACAGAGCCAGGCGCATTTGGCGTTTTGATTTTTTGCCGCAATTTAACACATTTTGTCCCTCGACAACTGCGCCAAAATCGCACAGCATTTAGGTCGCCATTAACAAATAGTGGCAACGGAAACGCATGTTTTGGCCACGATTCTGGAAATGTGGGCAGAGTCGCATGATTCTGCTTGCGATTCCAGCACAATAAGGTGTGAATGGAGCCTTCGAGGTTTTAACCTTTCTAAGCTCTATTTACAGTTGTGCTCATAAGTTTACATACCCTGGCAGAGGTTTATGATTTCTTGGCCATTTTTCAGAGAATATGAATAACGCAAACTTTTCTTTTACTCATGGTTAGTGTTTGGCTGAAGCCATTTAGTATCTATCAACTGCGTTTACTCTTCTTCTTCTTTTTTTTTTTTTTTTTTTTTTTTTTTTTTTTTTTTTAAATCATAATGGCAACAGAAACGACCCAAATGGGCCCTGATCAAAAGTTTACATACCCTGGCAAATTTTGGCCTGATAACATGCACATGAGTTGACACACAGGGGTTTGAATGGCTATTAAATGTAACCATCCTCCCTGTGATCTGTTTGCTTGTAATTAGTGTGCGTGTGTGTGTGTATAAAATGTCAAATGAGTTTCTGGTCTCCTGACAGACCCTTGCATCTTTCATCCAGTGCTGCACTGACGTTTCTGGATTCTGAGTCATGGGGAAAGCAAAAGAATTGTCAAAGGATCTGCGAGGAAAGGTAGCTGAACTGTATAAAACAGGAAAGGGATATAAAAAGATATCCAAGGATATGAGAATGCCAATCAGCAGTGTTCAAACTCTAATCAAGAAGTGGAAAACGAGGGGTTCTGTTAAAACAAAACCATGGTCAGGTAGACCAACTAAAATATGCCAAACAGCACAGAGACAAGCCTCAGACCTTCACAAAGTCATTTGGAGTGAGGAGCCCAAAATTTAGCTTTTTGGCCACAACCATAAACACTACATTTGGAGAGGAGTCAACAAGGCCTATAATGAAAGGTACACCATTCCTACTCTGAAAAATGGATGTGGATCACTGATGTTTTGGGGATGTGTGAGCTACAAAGGCCAGGAAATTTGGTCAAAATTGATGGCAAGATGAATACAGTATGTTATCCAAAATACTGGAGGAACATTTGCATTCATCAGCCAGGAAGCTGCGCATGGGACATACTTGGACATTCCAACATGACAATGATCCAAAACACAAGTCCAAGTCGACCTGTCATTGGCTACAACAAAATAAAGCAAAGGTTATAGAGTGGCCATCTCAGTCTCCTGACCACAATATCATTGAGCCACTCTGGGGAGATCTCAAATGTGCAGTTCATGCAAGAGAGCCCAAGAAATTTACAGGAACCTGGAGGCTTTTTGCCAAGAAGAACGGGCAGCTTTACCATCTGAGAAGAGAAAGAGCCTCATCCACAAATAGCACAAAAGACTTCAAGCTGTCATTGATGTTAAAGGGGACAATGCACGGTATTAAGAATTGGGATATGTAAACTTTTGCTCAGGGTCATTTGGGTAGTTTCTGTTACCTTTGTGATTTTAAAAAGAGTAAACACAGTTGATTGATAATAAACGGCTTCAGCCAAATACTAACCACGAGTGAAAGAAAAGTTTTTGTGTTATCATTCATATTCTCTGAAAAATGGCCAAGAAATCATAAATTCTGCCAGGGTATGTAAACTTATGAGCATAACTGTAAAATGGAAAAAACAAAATATGGCTGACATAGGGCTGTACATTTTGTAAGTGTTCTTTTTTTTTAGGTTAATCCTAAGCATTATTAAATAATATATGTGCTTTGTAAAGGGGAAGAAACATAATGGCTCTACTGACAGGATTAACAGGTATTAAAGCTGTATTACAGAGGAGACTGCTGTGCTAATGCTAGTGACAAACTGCTTCACATACAATATGCCATTTTTGTATTTTGCCCTTAGGTCTGATTTAACATGCATTGCTTCTTTTGCAGGGCTGACTACTGGAAATCTCAGCCTAAGAAATTTTGCATCTATTGCAAGTGTTGGATTGCTGACAATAAGCCGGTATGCCTTACTTTTTTAGTAGTAGTGTTCACTTTAGTACTGCCCTGTAAAACCCCTTCTTTACCAGGTCCTGTTTTCAATTTTAAGCGATCTGATAGCTTGGCTGAACTTTTTCCATCATGCAACATTGTACCCATTTTTATCATTTGCAATTTCACCCCTTCCTGTCCAGGCCAATTTCCCCAAGATTTTGGAAAACAAGTTTTTTCTTTTTTTTCCTAGTTTCTGTTAAAAAAAATAAAAATAAAAAAATAAAAATTTTGTAAATAAATAATTGTTCTTCAGAAATTTAGGCTAAAATGTATTCTGCTATATTTCTTTAGCGAAAATAAACCAAATTCGTGTTTATTATTTAGTTTGTAGGAAAATAAGGCCCCTTTCACGTGGGGCAGGTCCGTTTTGATGGACTCCGCTAGCTCACTGTGGAGAGACGGACCTGTCCCACTCTCCTCTTGTTGGTTTTTTTTTTTTTGTTTTTTTTTTTTTTAATATGGTCAACAGTGCATCAGCAAATAAATGTAACAAACTATTCACATCAATCACAGAGATCAACACAATACTACACAATGAATGGCATGAATTAAAGCCATTCATTGTGTACCATTGTGATGTGATCTGCTGTGTCCAGTGGGTAACAGATCTTCTACAGTGTTGTCCATTCTGGGAGGAAGTCATGACATCCACCCAGAATTACGCATGTCTCCATTTCACTATAGGCCAGACGGAAACTGGTTACCCACTAGATCAGTGATGGCGAACCTTGGCACCCCAGATGTTTTGGAACTACATTTCCCATGATGCTCCACTACATTGCAGACTGCATGAGCATCATGGGAAATGTAGTTCCGAAACATCTGGGGTGTCAAGGTTCGCCATCACTGCACTAGATGACCAGCCACCGCAGTTATACTGAGGCAGGTTGGTTCGCCTGGACAAATCGCCGTAGATATAAGTCAGACACTTTAAGACCACTAGGGGCCACGATGTTCACTGGGCACCTCCTGAGAGACACAGAACGGAGATCTGTCAGTATAAACAGACAGCTCTCTGTTCTGTCAGGTGTGAAGAGACACATTTGTTGTTCATACGAAGTATGAACAGCAATATGTCTCCTCCTTTAGGCAGTCCCATCCACCCACAGTTAGAATCACTCCCTAGGGCACACATTTAACCCCTTGATCGCCCCCTTGTGTTAACCCCTTCCCTGCCAGTGACATTTATACAGTAATCTGTGACTATTTTGCTCTGATTGCTGTATAAATGTCAGTGGTCCCAAAAATGTGTCTAAGGTGCCCGTTCTGTCCGTGCAATGTCCCAATAGAAATTGCAGGTCGCCATTACTAGTAAAAAACAAAAATAATAATAATAATGGCATAAATATATCCCCTATTTTGTAGACGCTATAACGTTTGCGCAAACCAATAAATATACGCTTATTGCCATTTTAATTTTATTTCTTTTTTTTTGTTTTATTTTTTTCCAAAATTATGTAGAAGAATACATATCAGCCTAAACTAAGGAAGAAACTAGGTTTCTTATTTTTTGGAAGGAGGATATGTATTATAGCATAAAGTAAAACTTTTATTTTTTATTTTTTGAAAATTGTTGCATTTATTGTTTATAGCACAAAAATTAAAAACCGCAGGGGTGATCAAATGGCACTAAAAGAAGGCTGTATTTGTGGGGGAAAAAAGGACGTCAATTTTGTTTGGGTACAACGTCGCATGATCGCGCAATTGTCAGTTAAACGCCGCAGTGCCATATCACAAAAATACTTGTCATTAAGGGGGAAAAGTGGTTAATAACCCCAGTTTTTTTTTTTTTTTTTTTTTTTTTTTTTTTGGGGTGGCATTATTTGTCACAATCTTTTGGAAATGTATATCCTTGAGCGAGTTAAAACATGGAGCTTGGTAATGATGTTAGTCATACACAGAATAAGGAGGTGGTGAAGGGGTTAATGGGTTGCATACAATTGGAGGATGGAGATGAAGGGGTTAATGTTCACTTGTGCATGATGAGGGAAGTAAAAGGGGTTAATAAACGGTTACATAGAGACTGGATGTAGATCAGACGTACAGAAGGGGAGGGGGAGGTATAAGGGTTCAAAAAAATTTCACTTTTCTGTTTCAAGAGGAAGGGGAGGGCTCACAGATGGTAAGCACTACACTGTCATCACAACAGTCGTGGTACAGAGCTATTTGGATCAGCTCTGTACGTAGTTTCTGAAATGGGCCAACCTTGGACAGCTCAGTTTACCGCCATTAAATGGTGCACTTTACCCCAAGGATATTCATACTTCTGTACCTAAGTTTTGTAATCAACACTCCAGAAATGGACATCCACCATGGTGTGTGTGTGTGTGTGCGCATGTGTTTTTGTTTACAACACAGTGGAAGTTTTAAAAAAATAAAAGGAAAATGTATTATTGAGGGTTCCCTGGCTTGATGTGTGTTGGGTTGTCTTGTGATGGGTCTCATTTTGTAAAAAAAATTGTTTAAGTAGAGATGTTGCAGAGTTTTTAAATTCTATTTATATTACTTTTTTTATTATATTTTTAGAGTATTGACTTCCACGAGCGGGGAAAAAACCATAAAGAAAATGTTGTCAAGAAAATCAGTGAGGTAAAGTGCTTGAGCCCAGTACAATGTGTTGCCTTCTAACAGAAGGACATAACGTATGCTACATTTATGTATTCAATAAGCTTATTGTAATTTCTGATGGCCAGACTGTGAATTTTAACAATGTAGGATTACTAACTATGTATGGCCACACATATCAGAAGACCAATTTGTCCATCTGATGTGATTTGCTATATCTATTGCCCCAGTTTCAGCCATACGTTTGGGCAGGTCTTAGTTTTGGTTGTGATTTGTATTGCTGTACTTAGAAAACATTCTGAATACACTTCTGTAGCTTAACTGTTCTCTTGCAGATCAAACAAAAAAGTATGGCCAAAGCCAAGGAAGCTGAGAAGATGTCAAAGGAATTTGCTGCCATGGAAGAAGCAGCATTAAAGGCATATGAAGAAGATCTGAAGAGACTCGAGGGCACAAAACCAGGTACTATGGATGTAATGATTTTCCAGGATATCCAGAAAATGTGCAGCCCAGGTATTTTACTTCTACTAGTTCTACATTGATGGGATGTACTGCTCCCATGGTGATAATGGTTCACACAAGGTCCCTTAAAGCCCAAATGAACCCTGTCAAAGTTGACATTTGGGTATGATTTTTTTTCTTGCGTAGGTACATTGGTCAAACTTGGACCAACGTAAGTGTGCAAATCTCATATCTGACCAATCCCTGTGTAAGCTGCAAATCACTGTAGTAGTCACCACTACTACAGTGATGGCAGCAGTCTTCTGGGTCCAATGCCAAGCGGCTGCCCTTCTGCATAGTAACCACAGCCTGGACCAATGTAAGTATGCATATCTTATACCTGAGGGAATACTGTGAAAGGTGACTCACTTTTCTGGGTCCTATGTCGAGCGGCTGCTCCCCAGCACATTGACCACGGGGTGTCATTCACTCTGCACTGCCTCTATTCCATGAAAGCTTTGTATTTTCTCAATGACTACTAGGCATTTTCTGATTTGTACGACCCCTGACAAAGTATGGAATCGCCACTCTTGGTAAAATGTTGTTTTTTTTTTTTCTTCACAATAAATAATCAGACATGCCTTTAAAACTATTTTCATTTTAACATTCCAACCTTCTGGCTTTAAGAAACATTTAAAAAAATAAAATAAAAAAAACTGTAGTCAGTTGCAACTGTTTTTGCAGATCAAGCAGAGGACAAAAATATGGAATCGCCATTAGGGTTGTCCCCATGCCACTTTTTTAAGACCGAGTACAAGTACCAATCGTATATAAAAAACATTTTTTTTTGTTTTGTTTTTTTATATCATGTGACAGTGGCACTAATATGCAGCACTGATGACATGTGGACTGTGTCAGTAGTGTTGTTTTTTTTGTTTTAACAGCCCTGTTGGGGGGTGGCTTTGGTGAGATATTAGGAGTCTTAACAGACCCCTGACAGCTCCCTTTTGAGAAAGGGAATGAGGACACAGATTCCCCAGTCCCTTTCTCTGCCGCCTCAGGTGCACTGAAGATGAGTAGACAAGAGTCAGAGGCTCCTTTCCATTCATAAACTGAAGCATCGTAAAAACACTTTACGATGCTCAGTGACTGTTATGAATGAACAGAGTCAGTGATCGCTGACTCTGTGTTTTTGGAAAAGGAAGGAGTTGTTAAATGACATTTGCCGGCTCCTTCCATCCTGACAGAGCACAGAGGGGGACTGGAGAGGAGGATATGGGGAGACAGTCAGGGGTGATCGGTGCGGCGCTTGGGAGGAGTTACAATCACTGATCTCCATGTATACATTTCAATAAAGCGGCTGACAGCCGTAGGAGGGAGAGGAGAACAAGCAGTTGTCAGCTGCTTCTTTTCCTATTCCATCAATTGAAAGGATGTTTGGGGATGATGACATCATTTTTTCAGGATGCAGATTGATGCAGATGTTTGTTTTTAGAACTGCAAAGTACATGGTGATTCTATATTTTTCCTCTGCTTGATTTGCAAAAACAGTTGCAACTGACTACAGCTTTTTTTTTTTTTTTTTTTCCCTTTTCTCTTTTTCTATGGGCAGGGGCACATTAGGAGCAGTGTATACCCCTCCTCTCCTAAAGTGCCTCATAGAAGCTGCTTGCAGGATTTTTTTTGATGTCCTGCCAGCGCAGCGCCCCAGTGTAAATGCACTCGTTGCAGATGCATTTTTCAGGCGCTATTTTTAGCGGTAAAGCACCTGAAAAATGCCTCCAGTGTGAAAGGGGTCTTAATGCTCTCCTTGCTCAGCCTGTCAGTTTAGGTGGATGGCCATGTCTTGGTAGGTTTGCAGATGTGCCATACACTTTCCATTGTCAGATGATGGATTGAACAATGCTCCGTGAGATGTTGAAAGCTTGGGATATTTTTATATAACCTAACCCTGCTTTAGACTTCTCCAACTTTATCCCTGACCTGTCTAGCCTTCATGATGCTGTTTGCTCACTAAGGTTCTCTAACAAATCTCTGAGGGCTTTACAGAACAGCTGTATTTATACTGAGATTAAATTACACAGATGTGGACTCTATTTACTAATTAGGTGACTTCTGAAGGCAATTGGTTCCACTAGATTTTATTTATGGGTATCAGAGTAAAGGGGGCTGAATAGAAATGCACGTCACACTTTTCACATATTTATATGTAAAAAAAAAAAAAAAAAAACATTCATCATTTTCCTTCCATTTAACAATTATGTGCCACTTTTTATTGGTATCTCACATAAAATACATTTACGTTTTTGGTTGTAACATGAGGAAAATGTGGAAAATTTCAAGGGGTGTGAATACTTTTTCAAGGCACTGTACTTTGTACATTATGCTTATTATATCCCTAAACCCTTTTCACACAATTGAGATTCGGTGGTGTGTACTGAAAAAAAGTGCCAGCATTTTGTTTCAGGGCAGCGTTGTGCAACACAATCCACCCCATAGCACTGCTCTGTGGCTGAAACTGGGAGACGTGTTACTTTGTGACATTTCAATAAAGTTTGAGGAAAAACAAAAGGTTGCTGTGCAATGCGCTGTTTTCAGTGCATCGGCTCTGCAGCTTTCTTACCACACACCAGCGGCTGCTGTGAACAGGCCCTTGCTATTTTTTTGTGGTCTTCCGTGTTATTTTTCATTTGTGTCCAATTTATTATACTACTTACAATTAGGGGAAAATTTAAAAAGGTGTTGATTAACAAATTGTTTAACCGCTTCCGGACCGCCCCGCGTACATTTACTGCGGCAGGGCGACCCGGGTGCGCAAATCCTGTGCATGATTTTGTGCACGTGCATTATTGGACGCAGTGGGAGCCAATCAATGGGTCCGGCGGGCACAATGGCCGCCGCGACTTGCTTGATTGTTCACAGGAGAGACAGATCAGCGTTCTGCCTGTGTAAATAAGGCAAACGGGATCTGCCAGGAAGGGAAGGAGAAATCTTGGATCTCTTTTCCTTCAGTATGACACTGCCCCACACAGTTAGTAAGCAGCTCCCTAGGGAATCTTTAACCCTTTTAGCGCCCTTGGTGTTAACCCTGTCCATGCCAGTGTCATTTATACAGTAATCAGTGCATTTTTATAGCACTGATCACTGTAATGATGTCACTGATTCCCGAAAAAGTGTCTGTGTCAAATTTGCCAGTCGTAATTTTGCAGTCTCACTAAAAACCGTAGATCGCCGCCATTACCTGTAAAAAAAAAATTTAAGTCCCTAGATCTATCCCGTAGTTTTGTAGATGCTATAACTTTTGTGCAAACCAATCAATATATGCTTATTTTAACAAAAAATATGTAGAATACATATTGGTCTAAATTGATGATAAAGGAATGTTTTGGGGGGGGGGTTTTGTATTTTTTTTTTTTTTTTTTTTCCCCAAAATTCTGTCCTCCCCATCTTCCTTTTTTATAGTGCATAAAATAAAAAGCGCAGAGGCAATCAAATACCACTAAAAGAAAGCTCTATTTGTGTGAAAAAAAGAACAACAATTTTATTAGGTTACAACGTCGCACGACCGCGCAACTGCCAGTTAAAGAGGGATTCCACCAAAAAAAAAAATATTAAAAGCCAGCAGCTATAAATACTACAGCTGCTGACTTTTAATAAATGGACACTCACCTGTCCCGGGTTCCAGCGATGCCGGCAGCCGAGGCCGATCGCTTGCTCGGCCCTCGGCTGCTGCCGCCACCATTCTAGGTGAGGGAAATCAGGAAGTGAAGCGAATCGGCTTCACTTCCCGGTTCCCTACTGCGCATGCGCGAGTTGCGCCGCGCAATAGGAAATCTCCGCGCTGTCACTGGGACCCGTGTGTGTCCCAGCAGACAGCGCGGCAGGGCAGGAAATGGCGTAGACTCCCACGGGAGTCTGTGCCCGGAAGTGGGTGTAAATACCTGTCTTTGAAAGGTATCTCCACCCCCCCCTCCCCCCTGAAAGGTGTCAATTGTGACACCGGAGGGGGGGAGGGATCCGATCAGCGGAGGTTCCACTTTAGGGTGGAATCCCGCTTTAGGCTGGGTTCACACTGCTGCGGCTAGGAGAAGCGGATGTGATTCGCACTGCAGTGCAAATCACATCCGATCTCTGTGCGATGCGAGTTCAGCCATACAGATAGTATGGCTGAATTCGCATCGCACCCGCCACAAACTCGCACAGGACCCTTTTTTTGGTCCGCAGCAGAATCGGATCGCATGGGTGTTCACACCATGCGATCCAATTCCTGTCCGAGTTTGCAGATCGCACTGCGATATGCGAACTGATCTGGGGGTGTCATTATCGTTTCACTGACACACCCAGCAGTTCGCATAGGGCAGTGTGAACTGCCGCCAGGAGGCATGCGATGCGGGAACCTGCCGCGGATTCGGCGTTCCCGCATCGCTCCGGTGTGAACCCAGCCTTAAAGCGACGCAGTGCCATATAGCAAAAAATGGCCTGGTCAGGAAGTGGCTAAAACCTTCCCAACCTGAAGTGGTTAAACAATCTGTTATATAGTTGTATGGTGAACATTAAGACAATGGTGTGTGTGTGTGTGTGTGTGTGTGTGTGTGTGTGTGTGTGTGTGTGTGTGTGTGTGTGTGTGTGTGTGTGTGTTTTTTTTTTTTTTCTTCTTTCATTAAATGTAAAACCTAGAAGTGATAACTGACATTTTTTTTCTCTAGCTCCTATAGCTCCTGTAGGTCCAACAATTGAGGAGAGAAGAGCACGTGATGAACAAAAAAGGAAAGAAATAGACGCTCTAGAAAAACACCATGCTAAGAAAAAGTGGACAAAGGCATACTCTTCAGAAGGATACCCATACTACTACAACACATTGTCTGGAGGTACTGCATGTTTTACTATATAGATTCAAAATTGTGAAATTTCAAAGGAAAAGTTCACTATTAAAAAAAAAAAAAAAAAATAGAATAAGTTCACATATATGCTGTCTGCCCTATACATCGTACAAGCAGGCTGTTTAACACTGACAGGAAGAATCAATGTTGTACTACCAGAGTGCTCAACAACGCCCTGGTAGTTCATTGAGGACTACAAGCTGACAGCTTCAAAGGCTGTGGATATTTGAAATCTTTATATTCACAGAACTCTGTGAATGAATAATGCTTCTCTGGTGGCATTTTTTTTAAATTATTATGACAATGAGCATGGGGAGAAGATTCCCCTGCTCCCTGACATGATGGGGGGGGGGGGGGGGGGGGTTGGGTGCAGGGGTCAGTGCTACAGTAACATGTTACACCCTTAAAACATGGGTGTAGCCTGTAAAACATGTTTTGAAAGATGAACTTTTTTTTGTATCCTAGAGACTCAGTGGGAGGCGCCAGATGGATTCCAGGAGATTGAGGACAAGTCTGAAGAGGTAAGAGGTGACACCATTATTTTCAATAAAATTACATGGGGAATGGGCTTTAGAAGTTTAGACCAGTGTTTCTCAACCTTTTTTTAGTCGGCACCCTTGAAAAGTATTTTCAGCCTCAAGGCACCCAAGGCCAAGGCTTGATTCACATTACTGCATGTCGCAGAATGCATGCAAAATTGCACTCCTTCCTGACACACAGACAAATGCTCTGCTCTTTAACTGCTTCCGGACCGACCACCCCACATATACTGCGGCAGGGCGGCCCGGCTGCTCAAAACAACATACCTGTACATTGCTTTCACCTCGAGGTCTGGGGCACGTGTGCGCTGCTGCCGACCCACTATCGCTGTGATTGGACACAGCAGGAGCCAATCAACGGGTCCGGCTGCCGGGACCCACTGATCATTCGCTGGAGAGGCAGAACGACGGTCTGGCAGAGTAGGAGAGCTCTTGTGTTATGCTAATCAGGAACACAGATGTGTCTTCCCCCAGTCAGTTCATCCCCCACACAGTTAGAAATAGCGCCATAGGAGCACACTTAACTCTTGGATCGCCCCTGGTGTTAACCCCTTTCCCGTCAGTGTCATTTTATAAAGTGACAGTGCATTTTGTTACCACTGATCACTATATTAGTGTCACTTGGTGTCCAATTTCTCCGCTGCAATGTCAGTCCTGCTAAAAATTGTTGATCATTGACCATTACTAGTAAAAAATAAAAATGCCATAAATCTGTCCCATAGTTTGTAGACACGATAACTTTTGCGCAAACCAATCAATATACACTTATTGGGATTTTTTTTTAACCAAAAATGTCGAAGAATACATATTGGCCTAAATTGTTGAAGAAATTTAGATTTTGTGGTTTTTATTTTGTTTATTTGGATGTGTTTTTATAGTAGAAAGTAAAAAATATTATATATTTTTTTTGGTTTGTTTGTTTGTTTTTTATTTTTATTTATTTTTTATTTTTTCAAAATTTTCAGTCTTTTTTTGTTAGCGCAAAGAAGGAAAAACCAGAGGTAATCAAATACCACCAAAAGCCTTATTTGTGGGGAAAAAAAAGAACATATTTGTTTTGGGTACAGTGTCGCATGACTGCGCAATTGTCAGTTAAGGCAACACAGTGCTGTATCTCAAAAAAAAATTACCTGGTCATTAAGGTAGCAAAATCTTCCGGTGGTTAAGGTTGCCATTAATTCTTAATGGTACCCCACACATTGGCAATTGCGGGGTGTTCTTGGTGCAGCACAATCTAAACAAAATGGTTCAGGGGCTTCTTTCCCTGCATTTCTGCAGATAGGGCAACTTATTGAAATGCATGGGCTGCCCTACACGTGCTACGTGCTGCACGCAGCCAAACAGATGTGAACCAAGGGCTTTCTCACATGTAAGGTTGGAGGCAGTAAAAACATGCAGTTGAGCTGTTTTTTTTACCCCCCCCCCCCCCAACTGCTCCCCATTTAGCTGCAAAGGTAGCAGCTTGGGGTGTATACATGATGTGGCCACAGCTGGAAGTATGCTTCCAGGTTAATGGGGCTGCACTGCAACCACCTCACAACTGTGTGCATTGTACGTGGTTGCAGTGTGGTGATGCTGCGTTTAGGGGGTTAGAGTGGTTGTAAACCCTCCCCCACAACTTTGTCCCATGTAAATCAGCATAAAAACCCTAATGAACACTGCTTGTAGATATCTCCTTACTTGCTTAGTATTGTAATCCTTTTTGTTCTGTAGAATGAAGTCACTGAGCATGCCCAGATCTCCCCTGATTTAAGGCACACTCTGTCTTATCTATCAGGACTTCCTAGGCACAACACTGAACTCTGCTAATCACTCAGAGCTTCCTCCTACACACCATGTGACCATGTGACCTCACATACAGTCTAAACTTAGCCATTACTGCAGTCTTATCAACTGACGCTGATAAGTCTGACAAAGGGAAACATTAGACATGGCACAAGTAAATACTATGAAATAAACAAGTCGACTATGAACAGGGAAGCAGGGTTGCCATAGAAATGTTGGATTGAGAAGGAGGCTTAGTTAACAGTACAGGAAGTGCTCAATGTAAGGGCGGAAATACACTCCATTGTGGACTCAGAAAACGATACTTAAGATGGCGCTGCCTAACCCCTGGAAACAAGTTTTTTAAAGTTTCTTTAAACAGTTGGGCTGGATTACAGTGACTATAGTTTGATAATGACTTATTATAATGGATTAAATGAAAAGAAGCATCAGAGTGGGAGAGTTTACTTCCTCTTTAAAACTGAGGAGGCAACACATTGCCTCTTTACCGCCTCTGAAAAGTAATCTGAACATGGATTGCTTTTCAGAGGAGCATCAGTCTTTGCTGTGATTATGATAAAAGGCCTAAAAAAAAAAAGGCAGTTCTGATGGTACAGGAAGGGGGGATCAGGATTAAAAGTAACACGAACATACATATAAACACACACACACAACATGTATACAAACACAGGTGCACACACACTAAGACAGATACACACAGACATGTACAGACACGCGTACCCACACAAACACCCGTAAAGGACCCTTTTAAAAGTAGCAGTATGGTACCTTCCTTGGCATGGCTGGGTACTGCACTGTTGAGGGAGGCAGAGGGCACAGCACACCCTCCCCTTGCCTTTGCTTTCACTTTGAGAGTATTAAACAGTCGGATGAGCTCCATCACTGGAGTGGTAGAGTTCGGTTGGGGATTGGGAGCATGTCTCCGCTCACAGCTTTACCAGCATGCCGCAGAACCCCAGTCCAAAAAGGCTGTCTTGCACAGACCACAGCATGTTGGTTCAGGCAAACGGGTACATTTTTATACTATAGCTGCTGACTTTTAATATTCGGACAGTTGCTTGTCCTGGAATCCAGCAATGTTGACACCCCAGCCGATGTTTGTCGGCTCCCGGGTGCTGCCGCCTCCATTGTCTGTAAGGGAAATAGTCAGTCCCCTACTGCGCATGCACGAAGCACGCTGCGCTTTTTGCATGGGCCAGCGGTGGAGGAAGGAGGAGGGGGGCTGAACTTCCAAGTGATCTCACCACAGTGAGATCTCTTAGCAGTGGGGACGGGTACCTGCCAAATGTGGCACCGTGGGGTGGGGTGGAGTCAGATGAGTGGAGCTTCCACTTTTGGGTGGAACTCCGCTTTAATTGGCTTTGAGAGCTGTTCAGAAACTGCAAAATCAAGGCAGCCTAATACAAAATAAAGGCACGATTGGCTGATGGCGGCCTACCATGTGTCATGGGCAGGGCAACAAGAGGAAACCGGAACAAGCATCAGCTTCATAGTCAGGAAGTCAGTAGAGACATGCTGGTGGCACTTTAGAAACCATAAGGTTAGTGGCGTCCCATAAAAGCACTAACATGAAATAAATCTTTAATAAACAAATGCAGGTCTCCTTTATAAATTCAACAAGTGACAAGAGCACAAGTAATATGTGTGAATTCTTAAGTAGATTTTAATGTGTCGTTATTGTTGTACAATGACTTCAGCACAATTTCTTTCATTTGTGTAAGCACACCAATATCACAACAAATCCATTGTGGGAGAAAAAAATGTCTCTTCTGTTCATTATTGCTGAAAAAAAGAGAGAAATTCAGATAAGCCAGAACTTTCAATCACTGCCATCTACTACTTCCATCTACCATTCCACACTAAAAAATAGATGTGCACGTTAAGTGATCAGAAGCTTCCTTTTTAAGGTTATATTCACTGTTCAGATAGCTATTTGTATACCCAACTGTAGACCTGTTTTTGCAGTAACTTGGCTCTATATGGCAATAGATCACCCTTATGCCGTGTACACCCGAGCAGAATTTCCATTGGAAAAATCTTGGATGGGTGTTTTTTATTTTTTTATTTTTTTGTTTGTTTTTTTTTTCTGATGGAATTCTGCTCAAGCTTGGCTTGCATACACACGGTCACACAAGTTACCTGAACTTTCGAGCGTCAAGAAACGTACAACACTACGACGAGCCAAGAAAATTAAGTTCAATGCTTCCGAGCATGCGTCAAATTGTTTCCAAGCATGCGTAGGAATTTTGCTTGTCGGAATTGGTACAGACTATCGGAAATTCCGATCGAAACTTTTTCCGTTGGAAACCTAGAGAACCTGCTCTCAATCTTTTGCTGTCGGAAATTTCGCCAGCAAAAGTCCGATGGAGCATACACATGGTCGCAATTTCTGAACAAACTTTTCTGAACTGACTTTTGCTGGCGGAATTTCTGATTGTGTGTATGGGGCATTCGTGTGAACAGTCCTATAAATCCTTTAATAGCTTGTTTTGTGTGAGGTTTTTACAGATTTGGCAATACCCATGTATGGCAAAATCCGTTAATGCTCATTATATGTACGTGTATGACCCTTTTTCTATTCTATTATAAAAATATATTATATTGTATTATTATATATTATATAATTTTTTTTAATAGCAAGCAGCCAAACCTGTGTGGGTAGAAGGTGTATCTGAAGAGGGTTATACATACTACTACAATACTGAAACCGGAGGTATGAGCTTCTACCAATAATCATAGCCTATTCATTACCCTGACTGCAGTAATTTAAATGGATTTTTCCCAAGGCGTCTTTCAGGACAGCACCTGAGATAGCGACTCCACCCTCCTCGTTAGGAAACACCTTCTTCCTCCAGACTTTAAAGGGAGGCGCCTCCCTACCACACATCAGTTTTTGTGTTTCCTCCGGCCCGGAGGGAACACCTTTTGGGAAGGAGTCTGTTTCTCTTAGGTGTTCCTGAGGGACTAGGCTTCTTTCCCTTTTTTTTCCTCCTTTAGAGACCCGCTGTCCTCCCGACCTACCCACGCCTCGTCAGCGGTAGCAAGCGGGCTCCTCTTCCCCTCTTGTGCTCGGAGAGAGCCGAAGACTCGGTGGCCCGCACGTTCGTAGGCGCGGCGGCGCGCGTGTGCCGCCGCCATGTTTGTTTTCGGCGGTCGCGCCGGAAGTGACAGAGCGGGTCATCGGGTCAGCTGAAACGTCGTTTCCGGCGTGGACGCAGGGGGGAGGAGGGAGGACAGGTGCTGGTGCCTATTTCCGCTTCCGGTCCGGTGCAGCTGCACGGCGTGACTCCGGAGGCGGCGTTTAGCCACAAGTGGATCTCTGCACAGCTGATTATGGAAGATTCAGCGTCTGCAGCGGTGGGGACAGGCACAGGCACCAGCAAGGCCCAGGTAAGAGGCAGCAGTTAAAGTCTGCCTTTCTTTTTCTATTTCCTGGCGTTTGGTCTCGCTCTCTCCTTTCTTTTTTCCCCCCTGGTGGCAAGGGGCCTGTCTGGGCACTAGAAGCTGACTGGTTTCTTCTTAGTGCACCTGTGTGGTGATCCCTATCAAAGCTGAGACTGGGTCTCACTAAGGGTTCCCTGGTTTTTTTCCCTTTTTTGTCTTTTTCTTCATAGGCTAAGAGCTCTGACCCAAAGAAAAGATGTCCTTCTTGCAGGGCCAAGCTGGGAGAAAATTGGAAGAAAACCTTATGCAGTCCCTGCATTACTTCTTTAGTTAAAGAGGAATCTGCCTCTGTATGTGAGGATCTGGTGGCCTCTGTAAAGAAGGAGCTGTACGCCACGATCCAGAATTTTCGTGACTCACTAGCAAACCCGGCTGCTAGTCAGCCTTCCACTTCAGAGTCTTCCCAGGGGTCTCTCTCAATCCCGGTGTTAGAATCTCTGCCTGAAGACCCTTCAGATAGGGAAAAGCAGTCCACTGCTCTTTCCGTTAAAGATTCGGAAGAGGAGTTGGAGGATTCTGAGGTAGCCCCCTCTAAATTCAAACTGTCCCTTGAAGAGGTCGATGGGCTCCTTAAAGCCATTCATGCTACGCTTGGTTTAAGTGAGGAGAAAAAGGAATTATCACTCCATGACCGCATGTATGCTGGGTTGGATGAGCCTAAGGGCCGAACATTCCCAGTTCATCCGGTCATCTCTGAGGCCATTAGGAAAGAATGGCAGGATCCAGAGAAAAAGCCCTTTTTCTCCAAAGCCCACAAAAGGCGTTTTCCTTTCGAGGAGGACCCTGCAGCAGTATGGAACAAGGTGCCCAGACTGGATGCCGCCTTTTCCCAGGTTTCAAGGTCCACAGATCTGTCCTTTGAGGATATGGGAGTTTTGAAAGATCCGATGGACAAACGCATGGATCTTTTGCTCAAGAGATCATGGCAATCAGTTATGAGCAATTTAAAACCAGCAATGGCCACAACGTGTGTAGCCAGAAATTTAGAATACTGGATTAACCAGTTAAAGTCACATATAGCTGCAGATTCCCCTAAACAGGAAATCTTAGATTCTTTTCCTACCCTGATTACGGCAGTGGCCTATGTTGCAGATGCCTCAGCTGAGGCAATTAAGATATCGGCCAGGTCAGCAGCTCTAACTAATGCTGCAAGAAGAGCCTTATGGCTTAAAACCTGGCCGGGTGACTCGGCTTCAAAGAATAAGCTGTGTGGGTTACCCTTTTCAGGAGACTTGCTCTTCGGCTCTGACCTCGATAATATTCTTGACAGGACAGCCGATAAAAAGAGATCCTTTCCGGTCAAAAAGAAAAAGCAGGTACCAAAGCGTCTTTTTCGACCTCAAAAAACTCAGGATCAGGACAGCAAGTTGCAAGGGAGAAGGAAAAGTTGGTCCGCCCCGAAGCCGAAGGGTAGAGGCGGAATTCTCTTCCGTCCTCCTACACAGGCCGAAAAATCGCAATGACTCGTCTCTGCGGGTGGGCGGAAGACTACAAGAATTTCTTCCGCAGTGGTCAGGGATAACTTCAAATCAGTTTATCCTGACCACTCTCGCGCAGGGTTACTCACTCGAGTTTGTCAACGACCCCCCAAAAAGGTTCCTGATTACCAACACCCCGCGGGATCCAGTAAGGGCCCTGGCCATGAAGTCCTCTCTAGAGGAACTGATGCAACAGGGCGTAGTAGTACAGGTACCCCTGCAAGAACAGCAGGAGGGGTTTTATTCCCATGTTTTCCTAGTAAAGAAACCGACAGGGAAGTTTCGGTTGATTCTCAACCTAAAACCTTTAAACGAGTCCATAAGGTACAGGAAGTTCAAAATGGACTCAATTTTTTCGGTCAGAAACCTGTTGACGCCAGGATGTTTTATGGCGTCAGTAGATTTAAAAGACGCATACCTACATGTTCCGATCTCTCCCCAGTCTCAGAAGTTTCTCAGGCTGGCGGTGAGGTTGGGGGGTATGGTTCATCATCTCCAGTTCAGGGCCCTACCCTTCGGCCTGTCATCATCTCCCCGAATTTTTACCAAAATAATGGCAGAAGCTTTAGCGCCACTGCGTCTTCAGGGAATCGCAGTTATTCCTTATTTAGACGATCTGCTGTTTTTCGCCCCATCCAGCGAGGAATTGCAGACCAATCTAGGCAAAGCTCGCAGCCATCTGGAGGCGTTGGGTTGGATTTTGAACCTCCAAAAGTCGTCCCTAAACCCATCTCAGGAGATTCGGTTTTTAGGGTTTCTAATAAATTCGGTGGAGCAAAAAATCTTCCTTCCCTTAGACAAAAAGGACAGGATTTCCGGTGCAGTGTCTTTATTACAGACCAGCCAAAATCTGACAGTAAGACAGGTTATGTCAGCTTTGGGAGTTCTGACTTCAGCAATGCCAGCAGTCCAGTGGGCAAGAATGCATTTCAGGTGTCTGCAGGCTTTCCTTCTAAAATCTTGGGATCACACAGTGGCATCCCTAGAGGCAGAGGTGAGAATGTCAACCCAGGTAAAAAGGTCCCTATGGTGGTGGAAAAGACAGGAGGTCTTATCGGAAGGGTTAGTCTGGGCTTTTCCAGTCGGGAAAAGACTAACAACCGACGCCAGTTCCTGGGGGTGGGGAGCCCATCTAGGAACACGTTTCACTCAGGGGTCCTGGGCCAAAGAGGAGACAATAAGGTCCTCAAACTGGAGGGAACTCAAGGCGATTGCCTTAGCTCTGGAGTTGTTTGTTCAGGAACTGCAGTCCCATCACGTCCAGGTCCTAACAGACAATGCCACGGCAGTGGCTTATTTAAACAGACAGGGGGGTACAAGAAGCAGGTCGCTTCAGGTACTGGCCATGGAGATTCTTCGGTGGGCGGAAAAACATTTGTTATCCCTATCAGCAGTCCACCTAAAAGGGGATCTAAACAGGGTAGCGGACTTCCTAAGCAGAAACGCTATTCGGGAAGCAGAATGGTCTCTAAACCCGGAGGTATTCACAATGATTGCCGGAAAATGGGGTTTACCAGAAGTAGACCTGTTCGCCTCAAGGGTGAACGCCCAGGTTCCCCAGTTCTTTTCCCTGGACAGTCGCGATGGCTCGCTGGGCACAGATGCGCTAGCTTATCCATGGGAATTTCGTCTTTGCTATGCTTTCCCCCCATTTCAGTTAATCCCGTTAATTTTAAGAAAAATTCAGAGGGAGAAGGTACCAGTTATTCTAATCACGCCCTTTTGGCCAAAAAGGGCTTGGTTTTCGACAGTTCTAGGCCTGGCAATCAAGCCTTGTTGGCGTCTGCCCCTCAGACACGATCTGTTGTTGCAGGGCCCAGTGAACCATCCAGGAGTGGCCAGCCTGGCTCTCACGGCCTGGTTTCTGAAAGGCAGCTCCTTAGGAGCAAGGGGTTTTCCAACCGTTTGATCTCGACCCTTTTAGCAAGTAGGAAAAGGGTTACGAGGGCCATTTATTCTAAGGTCTGGAAGCGTTATGAAACTTGGTGTTTGTCAGCCGCCCAGGTGACAGGGAGCCTTGTCTCCATCTTGGAGTTTTTACAAGATGGTGCAGACAAGGGACTGGCAGTTAGTACCCTGAAGGTGCAAGTAGCAGCCCTGACGGTGTTCTTAGAAAAATCTGTGGCCTCAGATCCGCTGGTGATCAGGTTCTTTAGAGCTCTTAAAAGTTCTAGGCCAGCTCCTGTTAAGGTTTTTCCTAGATGGGATTTGTCGGTAGTCCTACAGTCTCTAACAAAAGGGCCTTTTGAGCCTCTTGTGGAGGCTTCCCTTAGGTTTCTCACATTAAAAACCGTGTTTCTGATTGCCATTGTCTCTGCACGCAGGATCAGTGAGCTAAATGCTCTGTCAATTAAAGAACCATATCTTTCCATTTTTCCTGACAGAGTTATTCTTAGAACAGATGCAAAATTCTTACCGAAGGTAGCTTCAGTTCAGAACCGTATACAGGACATAGTACTGCCAACGTTTTGTGTTAACCCCAAAGGAAATAAGGAGACTTCTTTCCATACTTTGGACGTCAGAAGGACTCTGCTGAGTTATTTAGAAAGGACGGAGTCCTTCAGGCGTTCAGATTCACTGTTTGTACTTTTCTCAGGAAGAAAAAAGGGTTTTCAGGCTTCTAAAGTTACTTTAGCTAGATGGCTGAAATTAGCTATCTCAGAGGCATATTCCCAGGCAGGGTTATCTCCTCCAGCAGGAATTTGTGCACACTCAACCAGAGCTCTGGCGTCTACGTGGGCAGAGAGAGCTGGTGCCACCCCTGAGCAGATCTGCAAGGCGGCGACGTGGTCGAGTTTTCACACATTTGTGAAACATTATAGACTGGATCTCACTTCTGCCAGCGATCAGGCGTTTGGCAGAAAGGTCCTGCAAGCTGTTGTCCCGCCCTAAGGGGTAAGTCTCTGTTATCCTCTCAGGTGCTGTCCTGAAAGACGCCTTGGGAAAGACCAAGTTAGACTTACCGGTAACTTGTTTTCCAGAAGTCTTTCAGGACAGCAAGCATCCCGCCCTATGGTATTATATTATGCTACGCTGTGACTAACGTATGTGTTTATGTGTTCCAGCCGGGGCCGGAGGTTCTCTTCTACAACTGATGTGTGGTAGGGAGGCGCCTCCCTTTAAAGTCTGGAGGAAGAAGGTGTTTCCTAACGAGGAGGGTGGAGTCGCTATCTCAGGTGCTGTCCTGAAAGACTTCTGGAAAACAAGTTACCGGTAAGTCTAACTTGGTCTTTTTTTTTCCCTGCAGAATCCAAGTGGGAAAAACCAGAGGACTTTAATTGTGATCTTCCATCTAAAGAAGATCAAGAAAGTACCACAGACAAACAAGAAGATCCAGTTGCAGAGGAAGAGGCTGATAGTGTGGAGTTAAAACCTGAGACATCGTCAGATGAGTCCAGCCAATCAGAGGAAACCACATCAGTACCTTCAGTAACAAAAACTAAAATCAATTTTCGGGTAAGACCACTGTTTACAATAACTGTTTATGGGGAAATAAGATTTTTTTTGTTTTTTCCATCCTGGAAATTCTCAAATTCATATGATGAAATTGGATTCAATTTTTTTTATAAACGTACATGTCACAAGCCAAACTCGAATTTTTGTGTTATTGATGGTTTGGTTACCAAAAAAAGCTTATGGGTTCAATGGAACCTCCAAAAAACAACTCATCTACCTTTTTTTATTTACTGTATTCTTCAACTGTTGTCTGAGAACCCTTAACTTGACTGCCGGTGCCACCAAGCCCCAACCGTCTATCCTAAGTGTCACTGGTTCAATTTTGCTATAAAGTGGCATTGGCTGCTTCTACCTTATATTCTGTTATTGTCTAAGCACCCTTATCTTGAATGCCTTCTGGAATTAGTAGCTCAGGCTGCTTGTTCCCTCCTTTTTTTTTTTTTTCGGTCACCAAGGTGGTAAGCAGGTAATGGCTGCTAGAAGCCTCCGCTGCCTTTTCTGATTTCTACAAACAGCATTTCTAATTCCTTTTTTTTTTTATTATCTCATTAGGTACAGTAGCCGTGAGCTTACCAAATTATTTTACACAATGTCATATAATAGTTTTGTAATACACACCTAAAGTGTTACTAAACCTAGGACTCTGCATTCACTATATCTGGTCTCCCACAGTACACAGAACATGGAAATGCAATCGTTTTATCAAATATAAACCGCTGAATACCTTTTTTATTTTATTTTTAAGCAGTTAGTGCAGTCTTATGACTTCTATCAGTGGTTGAAGCTTGTAGGAGAGGTTTACATTCTCTGACTGTCCTTTTGAGGTTGCAGAACCACTGACCCTCTGTCTGGGCTCTCTCCTAAGAAAAAATAAACATTAGCAATACACACCAAACTGAGCATGTGCAGTTTGTACCCTAGCCTCTGTTCTATCAGGAGATAAGGGGGGTAAAACCGCACTGAGACCTAAAAATAATTGTACATAATAATAATAATAGTGAAAATAGAGTAAAAGTACGAAATCAATGACAAAATAAATATTTATATGAAAAATTACAGTGAATGTTGAAAACTACAAGGCTGCTGCTTCACTGTGGGATGCACACACAATAATGGAAGTAGAAGAAAAAGAGCTGCGCCAATAAAAACAAGCTTATAATCAAACAGCACTTCATTTAACAAAGTCCCAGACTTATTAAATTAATAAAAGTCCATAGCGAGAGGATCTTTGTGTTGAAATAAAATCACTTAGCTTCAAAACCAAACACACCACAGTGATTCCACGCTTTTATCGCTAATGTGCCCAGCCACCGACAAAAATATTCGCTTACCAGAAGGTAGAGCGTAAGGAGCGTTATGGTAACAAGCCAGTCACAGCCTCTCGCCAATTTTCAGGCTTTTCCTGCAACAAAAATGTAATTTTTGCTGAGATACTCCCAATAGGTAATCGCATCTAAAGGGGTGCAGACCCAGCAGCTTTCCTCATTAGTGCCCTGAGGGTGCACAGCTGATAATTTATGAAATCACTCTCATTAAACCCACTTTCCTGCATGGATACAGATAAACACACAGTGATTTCTTCAGAATAACAAAAGGTAAGAATCTGCAGCAAAGTTTTAAAATCCTTGTAATTATACATAGATCACCCAGAGGGGAATGTTTTTTTTTTTTTTTTTTTTTTTTCACAACAAAAGTGGAGTTACACTTTAAACCTAAAGCAATCCTATGCAGTTACAAAATTCTGAAATACTAATGTCTTTGTGGACTTGTGTGCAAAATCAATCATATAACTTTGTGGCTTGCTCAATTTAAATTTTATTAAAATTTTGTGTTTTGTAGAGTAAAAAGGAAAAGAAAAAAGACGATGAGACACCTGAATTGGATAGTAAAGAAGACAAAGAAGTCAAGCAGGATACTAAAGAAGATGTTTCCTCGCAGAAGCCTCCCAGCCAAAGGCCAAAAAAGGCAAATCCATACGGGTCATGGGAGGAAGTTAAACAGGAGGAAGACCCATAGTAAGTAGCAATAGTAACCCTCTCGCTGCCACCAACATCTGCCCAGTAGGGAAGGTTTACACACTCCCAGCTGCTGTAGTCGTGTGTAAATCTGACAAGCCAGCTGTCATATGGAAGTCATCGGGCAACTGTATAGCCACCCAATTGCTTCCACACACTCTGGCAACTGTCTCATAAACCCCAGATTTCTCATTGAAGAGGGCCTGTCACCAAGAAAAATGATGGGGGGGGGGGGGGGGGGGGGGTTTGTCACCAGTGTGATGAAAAAAGTTTAGTTGGGGGGGAGAAGAATGTTAGAAATGTAAGTTACACCAAGACACTTAGAGACTGAGAACAGTGATAAATGGTGGTTGTGCGGGGAAGAGGGTTGTTACTGTGGTGTTAAGAATTTGGGAGGGTTGAATCATTGTACACTGCAATTAGACCCCCTGCTAGAAGAACATTTTACTGACTGGACCTCCATAAATTTTAGTTCAATACCTCTACTCTAAACTGATGGCCTGTAGGCACTTTTAAAGTGTCGCTTTTTGAGAATTTGGGGTACAGATGTTTGATGCCATTTTACAGGCGCACACAGTTTTAAGGCTTGACATGATGAGTATCTATTTACTCAGAACTCATGTTTTTTTTTGTTTTCCCAAAAATGTTGCGCTAAAAAAAAAAAAAAGTTGCACTAATATCATGTGACATGCATATCTTGAATTGCCACTAATTTTATTCTGTCTGCTTTAAGAAAATCTGTGTGTGTGTGTTAGTGTGTGTTAAACACAAAACTGATCCAGTAGCAAAAGGGTTAATAATAAATAAAATTGAACTAAAAAAATTCAGTGTCATGGTGGCTAGTGCCATACAAGTCAACATGCAACAAAAATTCTATAATATACACAAAACTGTAAGAATCTATAAAGTGCTTGGTGCTCATATGGTAATAGAGTAAAGTGCAATGGTGCTCCAAACTTGCAAAGTGCGAGGTGCCACGCTCCTCCTTCGGTGACCCCACTCACCAGAAACAATGGACCCTCAGCTTTGCAGTCTAGGGTCAAAAGGGCTGTGATCCCATTGATCTGGGGTGTGTTGGATGGTTGCTCAAAGGGTCCTCCAGAGGGGTTGCTTTATAACAGAAAAGATATGCCACACTTCATAGATGGGGAAACAAAGAGAAAGCTCATAGTGAAATACCGCTAAAATAAAATGTAGAGCGCAATCTCGGCACCGCTTACAGGATATCTGGCAAAAACCGGTATCGGTAAAAACATCCGAGTCCGCCGCTGTATGGCGTGCATTCCACGGAGACAGAAATTGCGTCAATGGTTAACGTGAAACTTAAGTACGTTGATGCGTTTTCCACCCCCGCAGGGATACATCAAAGGACACCCTGTCAGTGTTTCAAATGGCTTGTCTCAATCCTCTAACTGCTATTCTTGCTGGACGGCTTGGTCTGTTATAAGAAGGTAAAAAAAAATAACAGATTTAATGGCCACATCACCAAATAGAAATACAGGGGAAAAGTCTAAAATGAAAACTAAGGCATCCAATGTATTTAAGGATTAGTAAGGTGCAATATATTAAAGGTTTGCTTATGAGTTTAGATATGATTTAACTCTGTTAGCAGTGATGCTAACTACATTGATGTGCAGTGCTTCTTTTCTACGCTACACTAAAGATGGGTTCAAATATTTTTTCTAACCATCATAATGTTAAAATCTATATATTTGTTAGGTGAATTCCTTTACTATAGCCAAATACAATACTCATTTGATGTACTGTATATAGGTAGAAAAAAAATTCATCTCATTTTTAATTATAAATTTTTCTTACAGCGACAATGTGGATTTAGAGCTTCCAAATGTGGAATATGATGAACCACAAGCCTCAGTACCTGACCTCCCACGGGAACCAAAAGTGAATTTCAAGGAGAAGACCATCACCTCTCTTGGGGACACAGTAGCTGGGGCTTCTGTTTTTAAAAAAAGGAAGCTGGAAAATGTAAAATCCCGTAATATACGACAAAGACTGAATGATCAGTAAAGGACTTTGATCAAGAATTTTTCTTTTTTTAAACTGTATGATTGTAAGGTTAGCACGTTTTGTGTGATTGGTGTGAATAAATGCTTTTCTATTTTACTTTTATTGTTTGAGCTTTTTTGCCTTTTAAAACACAATGTGTCTTATTCAGTAGTTCAGTTTTAAGAAGAGCCATCTTTTAAAGCTTAAAGTGGACTTTTTGTTAGAAAATTAAGTCCTGCTAGATCACTTCAGTCTGGCCCCTTTTGCAGGCAAAGCTATGTAAAACATTAAAATTGGTGTCTATACTGTTTTTAAAATCCAGTAATACACTGTCTTACCCTGCTCTGCACATACTCAGTTGCACTCTATTTTTAGGCACTGTGCCATATTTGTAGAGCCCGATCTGCCGACAGCCTAAAGATTTACTGCCGCTCAGGGGCTTTGGGCTTCAGCAAAATAGCGGCCCCCAGCAAGAGGAAACCAGAAAAATGCTGGAGGCAATTTTACGGTGCACACTAATTTTGTCGCATAAATATTGATGTGGAATTAATCATTTAATTCATGCTAAAGTAACCTTATTTTTATGAAGTTAGTATGGGTAAAGTTTGATTTTTAACTAAATCCCTCTATCTTTTACAGCCAAGAAAGCTTCTATCTTAATCTAAATTGCAGTTGTCTTGGCACTGCACAGGTGATAAGGTATGACACCAGCCATTTGATGGCTTCACAGTTAAAGAGGAAGTAAAACCTGATGGGTTTACTTCCTCTTTCATTCCCTGCAAAGGCAAAGCATAATGGACTACTATGCATCGCATAGTAGCCCATTATGTGTCACTTACCTGACACAGGAGCCAGCGAAGTCGCCGCTGTCCCCTGTAGTCCGCCGCATCCATCTTGCTGGTGGCGTCTCGCAGCTCCGCCGTTGTCATTCGGCGAAGCCGCAATGACATCACTCCCGCGCATGCGCACGGGAGTCAACACGCGCGGCAGCTCCATTCTTGGAAATGCAGCGCTCAGTGCGCCTGCGCGCCGTAGACAGCGGTGCCCGTTTTCGGGCAAATATCTCCTAAACCATATAGGTTTAGGAGATATTGCTTGGACCTACAGGTAAGCCTTAATCTAGGCTTACCTGTAGGTCAAAGTGGTTTGTAAGGGTTTACAACCACTTTAAAGGTTTTGTAAAGTCAGAAGTTTTTTTTTTATCTTAATGCATTCTATGCAATAATATAAAAAGCCTTCTGTGTGTATAGCAGCCCCCCTAATACCTACATGAGCCTCATCTCTGTCCAGCGATGTCCACTAGTCCCTCAGCCACCCAGGACTCTCCTCCTGATTGGCTAAGCAGCAGTGCCATTGGCTCCCGCGGCTGTCAATATAAGTCAGTTAGCCATTCCGGGGAGAGAGGGGGCAGGGCCAAACAGCAGCTCCATGTCTGAATGGACACACGGAGCTGCTGCCTGGCTTGCGTGCCCCCATAGCAAGCTGCTTACTGTTAGGGCACTTAACAGGAGGGAGGGGCCAGGAATACAGAAGAGGGACCTGAGAAGAGAATCTGGGCTGTTCTGTGCAAAACCATTTGAAGAGAGCAGGTAAGTATAACATTGATTTTTTTATTTATTTTTTAAATAACAAAACGAGACTTTACAATCACTTTTAAGTTGAGAGATCAAGCGCATGTGACAGTTATAATTCTCGGCATGCTTTGCACGTAACTGTTTTGTGAAGTAATTAAATCGATGGGCCAGTTCACACCACTTGCAGTACAATGCATTTTTTTTCTGCATCAAAAACGCATGCATAGGAAGTAATATGGTTTTCAATGGCATAGTTCACACCAGTGTGGTCTCCGACGGAGGCTCTTTAACATGTGATCAGCCGTGTCTAATCCCGGCAGATCACAATGCGAAGAGGCATTTATGGAGTAGAGGAGAGCCGATTTGCTTTCCTGATGGGCGAGGTCTGTGCCGATTGACTTATATTGGCGTGACCCGGTCGGCAAGGGGTTAAAAGTGACAGCGCTGAAAATTGGCTTGGGCAGGAGGGGGGTGTTAAGTGCCTGGTATTGAAGTGTTTAAGGTGAAGAAAAAAAGAGGAGAGGGGAAAATGCACTGGAGTGCATCGAAAACATGTTAAACACGCAGATATGCAGGAATGCATCCTTTTTTATGGTGTGACCTGGCCCTTAGTTCTTCTTTTAATGCCCTGCTGTATTCAGTATTTTCCACTGTAGGTTTTGAATTTCGGTGCTGGCAGACAGTGTGTTGTGTGTGGGTTTTTTTTTTTTTTTTTCTTTTTTTTTTTTTTTAATGGTAGGCTTAAAGTATACGTAAACCAGGGGTGTCCAAACTTTTTTCAAAGCAGGCCAGATTTCATGAAGTGAACATGCATGAGGGCCGACCATTTTGCTGACTTTTTTTGAACCGTTAAAATCAAATGCAAATTACATTTTTAACCAAAGTTTATTGCAAACGGCATACTTTTCATTTTGTCACATGGATGACAAATCTAAACGGGTGTTAAATCACTCTGCCTTTCATATATGAAGGCCGGATGGAAAAAAAAAATCCAGGAAGCTGAAATATGTCAGGAACATTCTAAAGTACATTAATAAAGGCTGTCTGTCAACTTTTAAGTTAAAAAAAATTATGAACAGGAACATAAAACCAAGTGTATATCTTGTGTCCAAATATAGTCATAACTGATTTAGACCAACTGACATTAACTGAGATTTCACATTAATCTGAATTGAAAAAGAAAACTTGTCTGCACTAATGTTAACGGTGAAACTGAGATCTGGACTGCAGCATATAGGCTTGGTCTGGGTTAAAGGCAGTGGTTTTGATGCGCAAAATGTGCCGCACGTGAGAGTCACTTAGTCTTGTCCTCACGCGGTTCTTGTTAAAGTTAATAACAGAGAATGTCTTCTCACACATATATGTTGAGCCAAACAAGCTCAGCATTTTCTTAGCCAATGTTCGAATCTCTTGAAACTGGCTTTTATCCAGTTGGCGGTAAAAGTTCACAAGAGAGAGCTGTTGGTGACGACTGCGTAACTCGCTGTCACAATGCAGCTCAATAAGCTCAAGCTGCAGCTGATCTGGAGCATCATCGGGGTCAACAGAGAATGGAGAGGAGAAAAGGCTGATCTCCTTTTCAATAGCTGCAAAATCCTGAAAGTGCCGTTTAAACTCCCCAGCCAGAGATGTGATGTCTGCTGCATATCTGCTCATTTGTGCACTGATCTTGTCCTGTGGAAAACTGGTCATTATTTCCTGCAACGCTGAAAAATGTATAAGATTGGGTTGCGTTTGTGACAACTGCCTTATGAAAAGTTGCAGATTTGTTCCAAAGGCTTTGAGGTGTGAATAAAGCTGGTTCATCGCTGCATCTTTCCGCTGAAGACTCGTGTTCAGGACATTCAGATGCTTGGTTATGTCAACTAGAAACCCCAAATCGGCCAGCCACATCGGATCAGATAATTCTCGCATCGGTTGTCCCTTTGTTTCCTGCTGGAAGGCGACCCTCCACCCCAGTCTCAAGTCTTTTGCAGACTCAAATAGGTTTCCTTCTATGATTGCCCTGTATTTGGCACACTCTGTTCCCTTGAACTCTGAGCAGCTTCCTTGCCCCCTGCTGAAGAAAAGCATCCCCACAATGTGATGCTGCCACTACCACCACCATGTTTCACGGTGGGGATGGTGCATTCAGGGTGATGTGCAGTGTTAGTTTTCTGCCACACTTGCTTTGTTTTTAGGTCAAAACGGTCAATTTTGGTATCCTCTGTCAGAATACCTTCAACGTGTTTGCTGTGTCCCCCACATGGCTTCTAACCTGCAAATGGGACTTCTTATGGCTTTCTTTCACCAATGCCTTTCTTCTTGCCACTCTTCCGTAAAGGTCAGATTTGTGGAGTGCACGACTAATAGTTGTCCTGTGGACAGATTCTCCCACCTGAGCCATGGATCTCTGCAGCTCCTCCTGAGTTACCATGGGCCTCTTGGCTGCTTTTCTGATGAATGCTCTTCTTGCCCGACCTGTCAGATTTGGTGGATGGCCATGTCTTGGTAGCTTTTCAGTTGTGCCATACTCTTTCCATTTTCTGATGATGAATTGGACAGTGCTCTCAGATGTTCAAAGCTTGGGATATTTTTTTTATAACCTAACCCTGCTTTAAACATCTGCACAATGTTATTCCTGCCTTGTCAGCCTAGTTCCTTTGGAGTGTGAGAGGAAACTGGAGTACCTGGAGGCAACCCACACAAACACAGGGAGAACATGCAGATAGTGTCCTGTCAGAATTTGAACCATAGACCCCAGTGCTACAAGGCTAATCACTAAGCCTCTGTGCTGCCCATGTGCGGCCTCTGTTCCCTAAGGCTGGCCTCCACTGAGCGGAGTAAATCAGTGATGTACACTCAAAGCACTTAGGAGGTGAAGCAGCCTTCTTGGGCGCACTGAATGAAGACTTTTAACCTACCAGCACATCTTTGGGCTGTAGGAGGAAACCCACACAAGCACAGGGAGAACATGCAGAGAGTGTCCTGGTCAGGATATGAACCAAACACCCTAGTGCTAACTACTAAACCTCTGTGCAGCCCAATCTTAAAGCAGAACGTCGCCTATAAAGGGAAGTTCCCATTTTCCTCCTTCGGATTTAAATTTCCTAAAGGACCTGGAGATACAGGTCAATATTTTAGACTTGTGAAACTTTCATATTCTGTCCTGTAGGGGGAGACTGTAGTTCTCATTCCATCCACCCTACCCATTGAGCCCTCCATATTTCCCCTTGGGTTATGATATTCTTAAGTGACCCAGAGATGCAAATCATTTTTGTAGAGTGACCTGGTGCTACAAAGTTCTTCAGCTCTTGTAGGCCTCAGTGGTCACTTTGCCAATATTGGTGATGTCCTTCGTGTGAAATGGGACAAATACATGTCCTCTGGTCTGTATAGTGTCTCTATTCCATGGATAGGCTCTGTTTTATATAAGAGGACATCAGCTAGCCATGGGTGTAGCCTGAAATGTAGACAGGCAGGGAAAGAACAACTCCCTTGAATGTGGAAGCCTGGCTCTTCATAGATGGTAGAGTCCATTCCCAGTATGGTGGATTTAGCAAAAAGGATGCCCTGATAGTCCATCATCATTATCTATGATTGTCTGCGGACCTGACAACAATTGTCTGTCCACCTACCATGCCTGGCCTCTGCCGTTTCTATGGGCATCTGAGTGGTGACCACTTGAATGGGGCACCAGCGCTACTTCTTTGATGCTTACCTAAAAGGTATTTCCACTTTGCAGCCACATCGGGATAGCACCTACTTTTATATATGTTACATGTTCTCATTCACAGAATAAAACGTAATAAAAATTGTAAAGTTTGCTGCTCACCTTTTTAGAGAGAATCGCGTACGAAAAGTGACAAAAAAAAAACATGGCCCCTACAAACCTAATACCAGAACCCCAGCCGAGTATGTAGTCTGGCAGGCCAGGAAAGGGGGGATGAGGGTGCACCCCCTTTACTGGGGAGTGGACCATGCAAAGGGTATCCCCCCTCCCCCTGACAAGGCACCTCCCCATGTCGAGGGCATGTGGCTTGGTATAAGCAAGGAGAGGAGGGTGGTGCATGCTTTTCCTGGCCTGCCAGGATGTGTGCTTAGGAGTGGGTCTGGATTTTGGGCGGCCATGTTTTTTGTTTTCAATTTTTTTTTCTATGGGGTCCCGCCTTTAATGGTGATCAGCAATTTTTTAAATTTTCTTAAAGCTATGCTATGTGAATGGGAGCACGTAAAAAAAATGTATAAAGTAAGGGTAAAAAATGTAGCTGAAAAATTGGAAATACCTTTTAGGTGAGCTCAGTAGATGAAGCATTGGGGCAGAGACTGGTTCCTTGGAGGACTGATTACCATTTCCTCAACATAGCTGAGATTGCAGACGCCAATAGGTCATGGATGTTTCTTGAAGCTGCATGTGGTCCCTGGGAGGGCTGATGGGAAGACCCTCCGGTTACTGGAGTGGCAGCCGCCACCAATGTGTTGGTACAGCCATACCTGGTCCCTGGGAGGGTTCCTCAGGCTTTTTGTTGAGTCTTCTTCTAGGAACAGCCAATTGTCTTGTTTGTCCAACCACATTGATAGTTGGTGATTCAGAAGCTGCAGAAAGGGAAATAGAGAGCTGATGGGAAGACCCTCCGTTTACTGGAGTGGCAGCCGCCACCAGTGTAGGAACATGTGTTGGTACAACCATACCTGGTTCCTGGGAGAGTTCCTCAGACTTTTTATTGAGTCTTCTAGGAACAGCCAATTGTCTTGTTCATCCAATTACATTGATTGTTAATGATTCAGAAGCTGCAGAAAGGGAAATAGGGGGCTGATGCGAAGTACTTCCGATTATTGGAGTGGCAGCTGCCACCAGTGTAGGAACCTGTGTTGGTACACCGTACCTGGTCACTGGGAGGGTTCCTCAGGCTTTTCACTGAGTCTTATAATACTCTATCCCCACACAAAAAACTTGGACTATGCAGAAAAGATACTGTGGCACTCCTGTTGGTGAAGAAAGCTGGTGTTATTGCTCTCTTGAAGACAGGTGCTGATGACAATCTTTCAAGAGAGTGATAACGTAGTGGATTCCGGTGATGATGGCTTGACTTGAAGATCTTCTTCTCATGTTCACTAGCAAATCATCCTCTGATCCCTCCTCCTCATCTCCTAGTTTAAACTTTCTTCCAACATGTTGGCCATCTTTACTCCCAGAAAAGCTGCACCCCTCCCATTTAAGTTCAGTCCGTCATGGCTATAGAGATGGTAACCGACTGAAAAGCCAGCCCAGTTCTCCATGAACCCTTCTCTGCCCCAGTTCCTCAGCCATTTGTTAAGTACCAGGAGCTCCTGCTGCCTCTCTGCTGTGGCTCGAGGTACAGGCAGTATTTCTGAAAATATTGCCTTGGGGGACCTTTTCTTCAATATAGCCCCCAAGTCCCTGAAATCATTTTGTAGGGCACTCCATCTTTCTCGAACTTTGTCATTTGTACCAATATTTACCATGACAGCTGGGTCCACTCAAGCCCCATCCAACAATCTTTCCATGCAATCAACAATGTTCCAAACCAGAGCGTACAGTAAACAACATACTGTTTGGTGATCTTTGACAGTCTTTGTGACAGATTGCCCTCTGTATCCTTCAAATAACTGAATCCCCTACCACTAGTATCTGTCTATCCTTTCTTGTAAAGTTGTCCCCATCTCCACTGGAGACGTTCCCCTGGCATGCTGGTGAAGTTTCCATGTGAACGTCACATGCTGGTAGAGTCTTCATGTGAACGTCGCATGCTGGTGAAGTCTCCATGTGAACATCACATGCTGGTGGAGTCTCCATATGAACGGCATACTCTGGTGGAGTGGCCATGTCTAGGTCGCATTCTGCTGGAGTGACCATGTCTAGGTCGCACTGTGGTGGAGTGGCCATGTCTAGGTCACACTATGGTGGAGTCGCAATTTTAAGGTCACTTTTTGGTGGCGTCTCAATGTGATGGTTGACAGGCCCACAGTGTGAGCCTTGTCTGCTGTAAATACCACGTACATCGTGAATAAAAAAAGAGAGGAATTATATTTAGCACCTTCACCTACATTTCATATATTTTTCTTTGTACAACATCAAAATTATAGAGAGAAAAGTTCAAAACGCTTGTGCCAGAGACAATGAATAAAATCTACATAAGAGGGAATGATGACTATTGTTGGCCTTTTTTATAAAAATGCTGGTTGCCTGCCACTCAATAATCACATGAAAAATCCAACAGGCTGGTTCCCATACATAGTTAGAATTTTGGCTGGTCCCTGCTGAACCGGCCCGAGATTCGAACTGTCTATCGCTGGCTTTAGGAGCACAGACACTTTTAATTATAGCACTTAGGATAAAGGGATAGTGCATATTAAAATGCTTACGGATAATTAATTAGCGCATTTTTATTTTTATTAGTTTTATCTGTATGGCCTTGTTTACAAGGGTGATGGGTCCCATATAGCATGAACGGGCCATTTTTGCAGCATCTGTAACTTCCAGGTGCTGCATGCAGGCAATCCTTTGAAAATTATTAGAATGCAAAGCTGCAAGGATGCAGACACTCCTCCTAATATGATGTGCACTGTCTGCATTCAGGGCCATTCGCTCATACCCAGGGCCACTGTTAGAAATCATGGGGCCCCGTACAGCTTACATGACTAGGCCCATTCCACCAATAAGAGCCGAGGCGTGAGCCTGCCCCCCAGCCCCCTTTCAGCCAGCAGAGAAAAAAGAGGGGGTACACTCTGTGAAGAAATTAGGCTGTGACAACATTTTGCTAACCGTGTAAGGGGTTTAAAACCTGTATAGCATACAGGGATACAATATGTGTTTATAAAGTTGTCGTGTTTAAACAGGTGGTGAGGGGCAATATAACACCTCCTTACCACCTGTCAAATGCCCTCTGGAGAGCGATCTAAATGTGGATTGCTGTTCAGAGGGCATCACATGTTTAAATGAGCCCTAAGGCTGTTCAGACAATCCATTATTTTTTGTCAATTCAGCAGGGAACAGGAGGGATTAGTTCATGTTTTCTTTGGGGCGCTGCTAAGTAATCTGGTTTTCAGCAAGTACAAAATAATTCCGCGGACACACTTTGCTCAGCTGGAGATGGGGAAGGAATCAGACAATTACATTTTTTTTGTTTGGGCACAGGTGGCAAAATCCTTTAAAATTATTCAATTTAATTTACATTTAAATTATTAAAGTTAAATGTAATTTAATAATTTAAATTAATATGATTAAATCTATTAAAGTATTTTTATCATATGTGTCGTGTTTCTGGCAGCTTCTTGGTGCGACCATCTTGTTGGTTGGCACCGAGGTCATCAGCCCAACCTGTAAAAAGGGGCATGCAAAGCTTGTTCATAAAAAGTAATTAGCAGGTAACAGTTGGGGTGAGAGCGATGGGGGTGAGCAGAGAGAACTGAGACTTGGCTCAAATATAGAAGGAATATTTATGTCTGGTGTTCCTATCTATGTTCTATAGACATTAATACTGTCCCTTTAATTGTTCCTTATTAGTGTATGTGGGTTTTTCTATTTATATGTTGCATGCTTCTGATGGCTGGTTGGCACTGAGATCATCAGCCCAGCCTGTAATAAGGGGAGGACAAAGCTTGTTGGAAAAAAAAGTTGGTTGGCAGCTGCAGAGAGAGAGATCCAAATTAAAATGGATCTGTGAGAGATCAGACTGCAGGGTTGTGTTTTATGAAATTTCCTATTTGCTACCCCCCAAACCCCCCACCGCCAGTCGTGTATGGCTATCCCTATACATATGTACCTGATAATTATCCATTAATATCTCTATTGAAAGTGAGAAATTTGGTACGTGATCAATTTCATACCAGAGTAAATAACGTATAACCATCCACCCCTGTAATAGCTTTCATTTCCTGGCATGTTTTATCAAATAATTTACCAGGAGGAATACTGGTAAATTATTTGATAAAACATGGCAGGAAATGAAAGCTATTACAGGGGTGGATGGTTATACGTTATTTACTCTGGTATGAAATAACTCAAGTTATGAAGAGCTAAAGAAACTGGAAAGGTTTTACCTGTGGAAGACTAAAGGGTTGTGGAGTATATCTTGAAGAAAAACACCCACAATTGTATGGATCCTGGGAGTGTTATGAAAAAGGTGCCTATACCCTATTAAATGAGAGAGGTACTTCCAAAATAGACATACCAAAAGAAAAACACACCTACAAAGGCTATCGATTTCAATACAAATTGTATTTATTGGAGATACATGTAAAAAGCAAAGATGGGAACCCCCTTCCCCCTGGCCCCACGCCCCACTCTGATCTCCCCCGATCCTGGCCCCCAAAAGTGCCGCCACCCCTCTATCTCCCACTCCAGTGAATGTGCTCCCCCTCCTGATGGTAATAGGTCTGGTTGTATCCATTATCTGTGTGAAGTGATCTGTAGACTGGATGACTAAATGTCTGTAATGAAGGTAAGTCTGCCTACTTATTCGCCTAGTTCAACCATCTGCAAGTGAACCCGTGTCCAACCCGCTCAAACCAATGTCAATGTGGATCACTGACAAATGGGAGTTGTAAACGGACTACAAGGGGCTGCAGCGGCATATAACACTGGTGGTATTGGCAGAACTATAGACTTGTTGATTGGGGTGATGAGCGTGTATCCCAATAAACGATAGTATTAAATTATCTTCCAAAGTGTACATACATGAGTTGGTGTCCTCTCATAGTATAGAGATCTGTCTTACCATACTGATTGGTAATCCCTAAATATAGTTCTCATACAAGCTTCCATTGACTCCCTTTTGGTCCAGCCTGCTGAACACTGATGTCAGATAACACTCGGCAGCTGATTGACCTTCACAGGGAGATGGTACTAATGAGAGATCTGTAACCAACCATCTGCATGTGTATGGACTTTCTAGTAGTGTTCACACGTAGATTTTTTGGAAATGAAAGACAACAGATTGACATGTATAAACACAGAGTGGCAAACCAGATGTATCAACATGCCATGTCATATCATGCTGATAGCCTTGATATATTTCTCATATCCAGAACCATAAACTCCCTTGTGGTTCCAGCCTGCTAGGCACTAATGTCAGATAAAAAAAACTCAGCAGCTCATCTATATGGGGAGATGGTGCTAATTAGAGATCTATAACCATCGATCTGCATGTGTATGGACCTCCCAGTAGTGTGCACACGTGGATCGATGGAAATTAAAACAAAAGATCGACATAAATGACTACAGAGTTTCAATCAAAATTATCAGCATACCATGCTTGCCCGTGATTCAAAAAAAAAAATAAATCGTATCTCTCAGCCTAGGTTCACATCGAAGTGATTCGGCATGCGATTTGACATGTCAAATTACATGCCAAATCGGCGGCTATTGCCAGCAATGGTGCCGCACAGATACCAATGTTAGGTGTGACCTCAACAAGTCACCTATTTGTCAGGTTATGTTACCGTTTCCCAATTGTTAGTTAGAGTTCTTATCCAAGCAAAGAGACACGGAGATATTATTCAGTATTTCTGCTCAGAAGTCCGTCGTTAACTCTGACTGTCTCTGACTGACTCTGGCTCTGAGGCTTCTTTATTACATCTTTTATAGACAGAAAAGGGCAAACATCAGCAAATGTAAAAAAAAAAACATTTTCAAAGAAAAGACAATTCTCCGGGTGTTATCAGCTGATAAGACAATCTTCTGGGCGTAGACTGCTTTTTAGGGCTGATGCGGCCTCTTCTTGATGAGTACGTGACAATAGATGACGAATCCTTATTTTACAGAGAAGGATAAAAAAATACATGTATTTAGTAAGACATAAGGTCAACCATTTTGTTTTGACACCCCTTAATCCTTACATTTCCCCCTTTGACATCACCCCTCCCTCTTGCCCTGGGTCCACCTGAACAAGTTCTAGTCAGCCTATATCCAGAGTACTCTCCCTGACCGCGAGTTGTCAGAGGGGTATACACCCATCCCCCTGGACAGTACCAACATCTAAAATTCAGGAAGAGTGGCTTTTCTGACAGATGGGTGATGTCAAGAAACTAAATCTACCTATCTTCACAAAAGTTCCATCTTTTCCGCATCATTTACCTTGGCTTTCTTGCAAAAGCACATAAACAGCTTAAAGCATGCATAAAAGAAAAATACGAATAAGAGCACCACTATAATCGTCATTGCTGCCTTCTTAACCCAAGAGAATAACCCTGAGAAACTAAAAGTTCCACCAAACGGATCCCAGTCGCGACCAATATTTCGGGCCTTCTCTTGTAAATTCTTTACTTCCGTACGGTGTTGTGCAATGATGTCATAATAATCAGGTACCTCAATGCTGGTGTTATGTATCCAAGTACAGCACTCATAGTCCTCAGTAGTTTCACAGAGTCCTGTCAGTGCTGCACTCATACTTTCAATTGCTAATTCATGTAATTCTAATTGTTGTCTGATGGCTCTGGTCTCCAGATTTAACTTAGTAATATCATCAGAGTTTTTCTCCAAAACATCATTAATAATTCCTGTATAGTTATTTAGTCTTTTCATTAAGTCTATACCCCATCCTGTCCAGGACGGGAACCAAGCCCATGCCATGTCCTTCTTCAGGAATATTTCTCTTTTACTACGATACCTGAGGGGATATCTAGGGTGCATGCTAGCTTCTAATAGGTGATCACCTCGTTCATCACCTACTACTCCCATTACTGGTACTAAACTTGCGAGGTAGCACCATCCCTGAGCTTTTCTAGGTATCCAAGTATAACATTTATCCTCACAACAGATGTATATATTATTTCCTAGAGCTACTGATCTTGAACTGATATCATTTCTATAACGAGAGGTGTATCCATAGAGGGATAAGTTGGATACTAACCACCTAACATTATTATCCACAATGTTAGTGAGGAAGTCAGATAATGTCTGGTGTGTGCTGGAATTACTGGGATAGAAGCTTCCATTTAATACGACAATGGACAAATTAAACTTGCTGTCTTGGCATTCTCCATTTCCTCCCGTTGTGTTCCCTAAGTTGAAACACCAATCAGGGGAAAAGGCGAGACCATTTGACTTAAACATTACTGTCTTGCTGGTATTTGTTCTAATTATGTTAATGCTACTGTTAGCAAGATCAGTATAGTTTATAGGAACTGCCATCAGTGGTATACTTGCTGTGCTGGGGTGTAATTTGCTACAAATCCAACATTTCTCATATCCTGACTTCTGGGCATAAGCATATTTAAACTTCAGTAATAACATTTTTTTTAGAAAATCCTTCATCCTTGTGTATTTTATTCTGTGAGGTAACCAAACTATTAGCCAGAATTACTGAAACAATAAAAAGATACATGTTGTCATTTGCCAACTGGCTCCTTTTTACAATGAGAAGCGTGGATCCAGGTAGGTTTCCCTTCCAATTTCACTGAGGTTGCTGTAATCAATAGCACCTGGAAAGGACCTTCAAACCTTGGTTCCAGTGTCTTTCTGGTATGTTTCTTTACATACACATAGTCTCCTGGTTGTAGATCGTGTGTACCTGTGACAGAATTAGGGTCTGGAAGAGAAGAATACACACTCTTGTGGATTTTAGTCAGACGCTGTTGCAACTGTATTACATACGTAGTTAAACTATCACATTGTAATTGCATACTTTGAGGAAAATATAAACCTAATCTAGGTGCACTTCCAAACAGTATTTCATATGGGGATAACCCTGTTTTTCCTGTTGGGGTGTACCTAATAGAGAACAAAGCTAAGGGTAGGCACTCAGGCCATGGTTTATTTAACTCTTGCATAGCTTTTTGTATTTTCAGCTTGATTGTACCATTTACTCTTTCTACTGATCCTGAACTCTGTGGGTGGTAAGGAGTATGAAAACTTTGTTGAACCCCTAACATTGCCATCACATTTTGCATTATTTCTCCCGTGAAATGTGTCCCCCTATCTGATTCTATTGTTTCTGGGAGACCAAACCTAGGTATCAGCTCAGTAATCAGTTTCTTGGCGGTGGCTTTTGCCGTAGCTGATTTCACAGGATAACTTTCGGCCAGCCTGAAAATAGGCAGATGCACACGAGAACAAATTCAAAGGGGCCGCTCTTAGGCATTTGTATGTAGTCAATCTGCAGTCTCTGAAAGGGATATTGGGCCCGGACCTGATGTTTACGTGGGGTTTTCACTCTCTGTCCTGGGTTATTAATCAGACAGATTTGGCATGCAGCACAGTAGTTCCTTGCAGTACTACTGAATCCAGGGGCTAGCCATCCTTGGCTTACAATCCTATACATAGAATTGGAGCTGACATGAGTGGGTAAGTGAACAGCCGCTGCCATTGCGGGGTATAGAGAACCGGGTAGACATATTTTGTCTCCTTCTCTCCATACATTGTCAAGGCCTAGTGCAGCTCCCTCCTTAACCCAACGGTCCTTCTCAATAGCCCCTGCTTGTTCCTGTAGTTCCATTAGCTGCTGCCATGTGGTTTCGGGCATACTCACCTGTACCGTGGCTAAGGTCTCAGGGCTTACTTCCCCTAGAGCTGCCTTCTTTGCAGTTAAATCTGCAAATGCTTTTCCTTTTGCCTCAGTTGTTTTTGCGCTCGTGTGTGCCGCTATCTTCATGATGGCTACTCTTATAACCTTTTGAAGATTGTTCAGGACTCTTTTGATTCCTTCACCATGTTTAACAGGTGTGCCTGCTGCTGTAAGGTAACCTCTAGCTTTCCATATGTGGCCATAATCATGTGCCACACCGTAGGCGTATGCGGAATCAGTGTAAATGTTCCCTTCTTGTCCCTCCAAGTGTTCTAGGGCTTTCTCTAGAGCGGTTAGTTCCGCTTCTTGTGCCGACATGTGTGCTGGTAGTGACTTTGCCTCAATTACCTGTGTGTCCGTTACCACAGCATAACCTGTGTGATATTTACCTTTGTCATCGGCAAATCTACTACCATCTATGTACAGTGTGTGTTCTGCATTTGCAATGGGTATGTCTGTGACATGTGGGAACCCCGTGGTTTCTTGTTCCATAAGTTGGAAACAATCGTGTTCATCAGATGTTATGTCATGAAATGAAAGTGTGTCAGAATCCTGAGTATCTTGTGCTGTATCTACACCATTATCATCATTACTCCCCCCTGTCAAATCTGTCTGTAATGGTAAAAGCTGTGCTAAGTTAAAAGAAGTGCATCGCTGAAAGGTAACATTGGGGGGTAGGAGCAAAGTGCATTGTAGACGCAGCTGCCTTGCCATTGATATGTGTTTTGGTTGGACCTGTGACAAGATGGCGTGTATGTCATGTGTGGTATGTACCACTACAGGATTGTCTAAGACAATTTCTGAGGATTTGTCAATGATAATTGACACTGCTGCAACTGCTCGTACACAGGACGGTGATCCTCTAGAGACAGGATCGAGAGCCGCCGAGAAGTATGCTACCGGCCTTTGTTTGATGTGTTGTTGTGTCAACACCCCTGTTGCGTGTCCCGTGATTTCAGCAATGTACAAATGAAATGTTTTGGTATAATCAGGGATCCCGATCGCAGGTGCCGAAATTAGTAACCTTTTTAAGGTGCTAAAAGATTCATGACCTGCTTCTGTGAGTACATAGGGTACTATTTTCAAGCAATCATATAATGGCTGCATCAGAGAACTGGCATGTGGTATCCATTGTCTACAATATGATACCATTCCCAGAAACATACGAAGTTGCTTAAAGTTGCGTGGGATATTCATTTGTCTTATGGCCTGGACTCGGTCTTCAGTAAGGTGTCGAGTACCCTGGGATATACAGTGGCCCAAAAAGACAACCTTTTTCTGACATACCTGTAACTTAGTTCTATTCACCTTGCACCCTTTTTCAGCCAGGAATTGTAACAATGAGAGAGTGGCTTTTAAACAAGTATCGTTATCCGGACAACATAACAATAGGTCATCTACATATTGCAACAATACACAAGTGTCAGGCGGTAGCCATTCCCCCTATTTTTACTTTTTAAGGTTTAGTCAGTGGGGCATCAGTCAAAAGACCGTCATAACCACTTATGGGTATGGTGTCACGGGACGTCATGTGTGGAGGGACTACTGAATCAGACAACAGACTGCGTGACGCTCCTGTGTCAACCAAACAAGGAATATGTTTACCTTCCACCTTCATCAACATGTGGAGCATTTTGTTCTCTGATTCAGCTAGGACTGGGGCAAGTCATGCGGTCGGATCGTCCCTATCATTGGTACGCCTCTGTCTGTAGTCCCTCGTGTCTCTGTCCGTGTTTCCTTCCTGTTCGTCTTTTATCCTTTTCCTACAGTCTCTTTTTATATGTCCCACCTTGTTGCAGTAATAACAGGTAAGAGGTTTACGGGAGGAATTCCCTCCTTCATTGACCCGGGCAACAGTGTTAACTCCCGGTGTCCTTCTGGGTTTAGTTTCTGCTAAATCAGCCTCTATGCCTTGTGCTTTCTGCAACAATGTTCCTCTGTCCCGTATGGCTCTCCATTCGGGAGTACATACCTTCAGTTTGTCACCTATTTGGGGTACTAGTCCTTCCATAAACTGTCGATTGAAAGCCCTAATGGTGACGGGTAAGGCTAAATCTAGACCTTCGTCAGCCATCATGCTTTCCATGTTGAGGTAAAATTCTGTAACAGTCTGACCTGGGGCCTGTTTTATGGACGCTGTCGAACCCCTTTCCTGCTGTTTCCCTTGGCAAAATTCTCGTAACTGAGCAATAAACAGGGGTCTAGAGTCTATATGACGAGGATGTACTCCTGGCGGATCTGCCGCTGGATCCCCTTGTGGTCTATGTGGAGCAATTTCATTCATAAATTGATTAAACATCGTTAGTGTCATTTTATGTCTACATATATCTTCCCCATCTTGCCAAGTTGCTTCATGTGTGTCTAGTAATTGTGTCACGAATCTACAGAATGCGGCAGGTTTTGCTACGGGATCAGGAGCATTCTGTATTAATGCCATAAGAGTGTCAGCCGACCAAGGTGTCCATGTCCTCAGAACGACTTGTCGGGTCACTGTAGGTGGCTGTCCTGCTTGACCCGCATTTGGATTATTTACTTGTATTACCCTAGTCCGACTATGGACTGGAGCTACGGGCTCTGGTCTTTGAGCTCCGCAATGCACACATTCCTGTGCCCAGTCTGGGTTCTGGATACCGCATACTCGGCATACCCATCCTCTTCCTCTTAAGGAAGGATAAAGTTTTGGTCTTTCATTACCTGGTGTGGTAGTGTTATAAGGAGGTGGAGTACCTCCCGTATTTACCCTATCGCCGGGAGCAGAAGGAAGACTTTTGTGTCGGACCTTCATATCCCATCCACCCTTTTCCTGACAATACTCCCATCCCTCCTCTTTAGCCCTGTTGGAAACCTTAATTAAACATTGTATTTGTGATACCCATCTGTTCTGCAATATCTCTCCCTGTCTGTCTCTCTTTATTTCTTCCCAACCTTCTACACTTAATCCATTTTCTCCATCCATCCCCAATTTCTTGAGAATCCTATTTGTGCCCTGTGCCTTATCCTTCCCATACAACATTGTAATTATGTCTTTAACAGCATAACATTTCTGAGATTCCTCCTGGGGTTTACCATGTGTCTGGCCCATTTTGACAGTCCTGCCTAGGTGGCGTTTGGATCACTTACTAAGTGTCTCGTTGCCTTCTCCTCCTAGGGTGCCAAAATACTAAAAACCTCTCCTGGATGAGATTTCTGAAATCGAATTACTTTATATGCTAGCCAACTGACAAATATTATGACCAGACTGACGGCTACAACATATACAAGCATTCCCTTTTGGTGGCCAAACACATATGACTAGGTCTCCGGGACTTTGTGGAGACCTTATTTCCCTTCCCATTACCATGGAATCTCTCAGCATTCGTTTCTTATTCCTGCTTTATTGAGGCAGTCAGGACTTATACTTTCAACCCGTTTTTAGGCTCATGAATCAAAAAGCGTATATCAAACTTAAGTGTCGGACCCCCAAAGTACTCTTACGAGTTAAGGGCGCATTCCGTTACCCATTGGGATGATATATGTTTCAATTCACACCATACAAACAGGGCTTATCTCATTCACAACAGACAGATGACAAGTAGACAGACAAGAAACAACGGTAACATAAGCCAAAATATTAAGTTCAAGACCCGCTTACTACAGAGGTTGGTGTTTACCTGAAGAACAATTCAGACAGATCAGGTGGGCACAAATCTAAGAAGCACAGAGTTTATAAGAAAATAAAGCTTTTCTTACCTGCGCAGGATTTGTCTGTGGTTCTTGATGTGCCCGACCATTTCGTTCCGTCCTTATGTTCGTTCGCCTCTTGTAGTTTCTTCAGCGAGTCCGTGTTCGCGGCGCCAGAAATGTTAGGTGTGACCTCAACAAGTCACCTATTTGTCAGGTTATGTTACCGTTTCCCAATTGTTAGTTAGAGTTCTTATCCAAGCAAAGAGACACGGAGATATTATTCAGTATTTCTGCTCAGAAGTCCGTCGTTAACTCTGACTGTCTCTGACTGACTCTGGCTCTGAGGCTTCTTTATTACATCTTTTATAGACAGAAAAGGGCAAACATCAGCAAATGTAAAAAAAACAACATTTTCAAAGAAAAGACAATTCTCCGGGTGTTATCAGCTGATAAGACAATCTTCTGGGCGTAGACTGCTTTTTAGGGCTGATGCGGCCTCTTCTTGATGAGTACGTGACAATAGATGACGAATCCTTATTTTACAGAGAAGGATAAAAAAATACATGTATTTAGTAAGACATAAGGTCAACCATTTTGTTTTGACACCCCTTAATCCTTACACCAATCTCAATCTTTCCTGAGCACCACCCCCTGATTGAGGTCAATCAGTTGTTCAGCGCTCACACAGTACAAGCAGATACCGCATAACAGGCTGGACCAGGAGGGAGGACAAGCACATTGTGATATACAAGGATTTTAATTTTTTTTTTGGAATCATGGGCAAGCCTGGTATGCTGATAATATTAATTGCAACTCTGTATTCATACATGTCAATCTGTTGTCTTCCATTTCCAACAATCCACACAAAGCACACTACTGGAAAGTCCATACACATGCAGATGGATGGTTATAGATCTCTTATTAGCATCATCTCCCAGTGAAGGTCAATCTGCTGCTGAGTTTTTTATCTGACATGAGTGCCTAACAGGCTAGAACTACAAGGGAGTTCATGGTAGTGGATATGAGAAATATATCAAGGCGATCACCAATCAGCATGATATGGCATGGCATGTTGATACATCAGATCTCTATACTAAGAGAGAACACTAACCCATGTATGTACACTTTGGAGGACAACTTAATACTATTGTTTATTGTGATACACGCTCATCACCCCAATCAACAAGTCTATAGTCCTGCCAATACCGCCAGTGTTATATGGCTGCAGCCCCTTGTAGTCCATTTACAACTTCCATTTGTCAGTGGTTCACATTGACATTGGTTTGAGTGGGTTGGACAGGGGTTCACTCGCAGATGGTCGAACCAGGCGAATAAGCAGGCAGACTTACTTTCATTACAGACATTTAGACCCCTTACACACTAGATCTTCTACAGATTTTTGTCTTCAGATTTACGAAAACCATGTAGTGCAAGGGCCAGCCTGATTGCGTTTAAATTTGACCTCATATTATATGGTTTTGGTAAATCTGAACAAGAATCTGCAGAAAATCTAATAGTGTGTATGGGGTCTTAAGCCTCGTACACACGGTACAATTGTTGGCAGGGGATTGTCTGTTGACAGACTGTTGTCGTAAAATCTTACAGTTTACTCCAAAAAGGAGTACGCTCCTTTTGACAATTGTTGTCCGACTTTTGGCCAACAAATGTTGGATGACAAGCTAGTAAATTTTTGGCGGACAATGGTTTGACGTCAGATTTTCATATTGGTCAGTACACAAATCCGTCACACAAAAGTCTTTGTAGGTGCATTTTTCCTTTGGGGGTTTCCTTTGGTGTTTTTTTGGCTTGTGGATCATATCTCAAATATTCCATAACAAATTCTTTAAGACATTTGCACAATTGAGTAATGAATTTGGGATGTCAAGTCAAAGATTCTTTCAATTTCTCCAGCTTAGACATGCTATACTGGCACAAGCCCGTACCCATGTACTGAAACTCAGTATGTCTATTATAATCTCGATACTGTCTAATGGAGAAGCTAAGTAAGGACTTATATCACGGTTATATCATGGTTATATTGTGTTTTACAGACAACCTTTCGAGAATCTGTGGATATACCTTCAAAGAGACAGTGGGAAAGAGATCTAGGTCCCATATCGGATAATCATTGAGAGGTGGCATTGACCACACTTCCCATGGTCTCTTTATCTTCCACATAGAAATGAACCCAACTATTAATTTCACACAGGACTTACCATACCCCTGAGAAATTGTTTAACCACTTGCCGACCAGTGCACGCCGATGTACGTCGACAGAATGGCACGGGCAGGCAAATGGGCGTACATGTACGTCCCTTTAAATTTGCCGCTCCCTGCCATCGGGAGCGCGCTGCCGGCGGCGCACTCCCGCGCTGGTCGGGACCCCCGTGAGACCGGTCACGGGACCCGCGGACTCGATCGCTGCGGGCATACCCGCGATCGTCTCACGGAGCGGCCGAATGAAGAAATGCCGTTGTAAGCAGCATTTCTCCATTCTGCCTAGCAACTAGTGACGCTGATCTCTGCTCCATGTGATTGGAGCAGAGATCAGTGTTCACTAAATTAAAGCCCAACCCCCCCACAGTTAGTAACACACCCCTAGGAACACTTAACCCCTACACTGCCACCCACTGGTTAACCCTTTCACTGCCAGTGTCATTTACACAGGAATCACTGCATTTATATAGCAGTGATTACTGTATAAATGACAATGGTCACAAAAATGTGTCAAAAATGTCTGATATGTCCGCCACAATGTCGCAGTCACAATAAAAATCACTAATCGCCGCCATTACTAGTAAAAAAAAAATAATAAAAAATTATTAATAAAAATGCCATAAAACTATCCCTATTTTGTAAACGCTATAACTTTTGCGCAAAGCAATCAATAATCGCTTATTGCGATTTTTTTTTACCAAAAATATGTAGAAGAATACATATCGGCCTAAACTGAGGGAAAAAAATGTTTTTTTATATATTTTTGGGGGATATTTATTATAACAAAAAGTAAAAAATAATGCGTTTTTTTCAAAATTGTCGCTCTATTTTTGTTTATAGCGCAAAAAATGAAAACCGCAGGGGTGATCAAATACCACCAAAAGAAAGCTCTATTTGTGGGAAAAAAAGGACGTCAATTTTGTTTGGGAGCCACGTCGCACGACCGCGCAATTGTCAGTTAAATGGACGCAGTGCTGAATCGCAAAAAGTGGTCTGATCTTTGACCAGCAAAATGGTACGGTCTGTAAGTGGTTAAATGGCAGCGTAAAGATGCCCCTCTTTGTCTTATATGTAATATAAGGCCAGCTAATTTAATACATATATTATGAAGATGTCCTAAACTCTGTCACTATTGGTAAGGGGTTATCTCTAGTGATAGCTCTGTCTTTAAGACAGAATTGATGGAAGAACCTGGGGTATGCTTTTTAAGTATGATAGATGAGGATCTCGGAATCTAGGATCCAGGAAAACACCCATGTACTGATAGTTAGGACTCTTTCAGGCCTGTAAAACTTATAGCCCAAAAATGGATGTCTCCACATCCTCCAACGTTAGGTCAATGGAAAATGAAAATAAATGATATGGTACTAAAAAATATATATATCTGCATAGGAAATACTCAGAAAAACTTGGTAAGGTGTGGGGGATGTGGCTGACTACCATGGGTTCAGCAATCACAACCATCAATTAGGTAGAATGGCACAAGGGGTTTGAGGGCTGGTATAGTTGTGATAATGTAATGACCTTTTATTACGCCAGATATATATGAACCTCCAAATATAGCAGTGTAAAAACTTGAATAATGGGGTTGGGAGATAAAGATATTAGTAGGATAAAAAGTTATGAGGTCTGCTTTGTTTTTGTTTGTTTTTTTATTTTTCCTAAATATTGCTTATAAATTTGTGTTTATTATGATTAGAAAATAAGTACATGGGTTGTGTATATGTCTTGTGTCAAATGTAAGGTGTGTGGGGACAGGCTGGGGAGAGATACTAGTCAGTCCCTGGGTAGGCACTGGTTAGTATCAGAGCCAGATACACACAGGTTACATAAGCCACGATCGTTGGAGCGAGTTCAATAATTCTAGCACTAGACCTCCTCTGTAATTCTAAACATGTAACCTGTAAAACATTTTTTAAAGGATCGCTTAGTACACAACAAAAAATCGTGCTAACTTTAGTGGTATTTTTATGAATGAAACAGTTTCTTTCCAAAAAAAACATTTGGAAAATTGCTGCGCAAATATCATGTAACATAAAAAGTTGCAAAGACCACCCTTTTATTCCATCGGGTGTCGGCTAAAACAATATATAATGCTTGAGGGTTCTGAGTAATTTTCTAGCATAAGAAAATGATGATTTTTATATGTAGGAGAGAAGTCTCAGAATGGGCCTGGGTGGCAAGGGGTTAATTATCATAAGTAATATACAAATAATTATTATAAGCACTGTGAGTTCATCCTGTCAGTCTGCTGCAGAGTGTTCCAGCTTGTATTTAAACTGGCTGCTCTGTATGTAGCTTCTGACAGGCTGCGCAAGGAGCCCCAAATCACCAGAACCATAGATGATAGCAGCCCCATATTTTAACCAGTGCTGGAGTGGGTCTTTAGCTACCTACCCCCAAATGTGGGGTCTCTGTGACTCCTGATCGCCGAGCTACAATCCTTGAAGTAGATCTTTTTTTTTTTTGGGCAAATGGGCCTATCTTGAGAAAGGGGCCTGGAGCTGCAGCTCCAATAGCCCCTATGTTAATCCGGCCCTGAATGTAACGAATAAAAAAAAAAGGATTTAATAAAAAAAACAAAAAAAAATATACGTACCTCTGGGAATGTGACCTGTCATTAATGGGAGAAAAGGATCCAATGAAAGGGTTTCCTTTATCTTGTATCTATCAATATCCACAATACTTACCATTCAGGTCTTCTGTTTTCTGCTGTTGGCCATTGACTTTACAGCTGGCACCAAAGCATCCAACGATGGCTCTGAAGCAGGCGCGCACAAAAGCCAGAGTCCTCTTCATTCTTGTGAGCTTTTTGGATGAGATATCTGCAGGATGGGCACTGATATCTCCTTCCATAGGTGGTCTTCCAATCTTTGGTATTATTTTGAGAAACAACCTTTTTAAGGTTAAATCTGTTCATTATGAAGAATAATGAAACACGCTTGAAACGAGAATGAAATTGTAATGAAATCGGATCAGATTACAAGAAAAAACTCGCCAGAGAAAGAAGCTTGTGTTAACCATTCAGAGTAAACAAAGCTCCTGGTGCTCTTCTAATTGACAATTTTTCTTAAAGGAGCCTCCTCCTGGTTTTGAAATTCAGCCAGTAAGCTTATTATACAACTCTAAGCCCTTGTACACACGGTCCAAGATTCCGACGGAATGTGTCCAATTCGGACCGTTTTGTCGGATAATCCAACTGTGTGTGGTCTTCATCGGACTGTTTCCGTCTGAGTATCCGACGGACCAAGTTTTCCAACTTGTCGGTAAAATTTACCAACAACATGATCCGATCGGACATACTCCGATCATGTGTAGAGAATTCCGATCGGACAAAGTGCCACGCATGCTCAGATCAAATTCCTACACCAAAGCTATTGGCTACTAGCCTGAACGTAGTCGTAACGAAATAACGTCATCACGTTCTGAACGATCGGATTTCCCGACAACTTTGTCCGACCGTGTGTATGCAACAGTTTCGGACAAAATACATCGGACAAAATCCGACGAGCAAAATCCGACGGATTTGGTTGTCGGAATGTCCGACCGTGTGTACAAGGGCTAAGACCCCTTTCACACTGGGCTGTTTTGCAGGTGCTATTGTGCTAAAACTAGCTTTCACACTGGAGCGGTGCGCTAGCAGGATGGTCAAAAAATTCCTGCTAGCAGCATCTTCGGAGCGGCGAAGGAGCGGTGTATACACCGCTCCTGCCCATTGAAATCAATGGGGCAGCGCGGCTATAACCCTTTCTCGGCTGCTAGCGGAGGGATTTCTTATTTATTTTACCTTTTCAACTTTTTATTTTTTACAATGTTTAAAAAAAAAAATAATCTGTCACTTTTATACCTATTAGAAAGAATGTAAACATCCTTTGTAATAGAAAAAAAACATGACAAGACCTCTTAAATATGAGATCTGGGCTCAAAAAGACCTCAGATCTTAGATTTACACTAAAATGCAATAAAAAAAAATGTTGTCCTTTAAAAAAATTAAAAAATATAAAATGCCCCTATAAGAGCTATGGGCGGAAGTGACATTATGACGTCGCTTCGGCCCTACAGTGTCATGGAGATGGGCGGGCCATCTTCCCCTCACTCGTCTCTATGTCAGCCCAGGGGACAGACGCAATCGCCTCCACCGCTGCTAACGGCTCCGGTAAGCGGCAGAGGGCACCGGATTGCGGCGGGAGGGGGGCCCTCTCCCGCCATAGATAAAAGTGATCTTGTGGCGAATCTGCCACAGAGACCACTTTTATCTTGTACCAGACTGCTGGCCGAACACGGGGATACCGGGGTTATGGCAGCTTGCTGCTGTCGTAACAACGATATCCGTCCCCAAAATACCGTCGTTAAATAATGCTCAGCATCCCAGCCACAGCATATAACATAGCAAAGTCCCAGTTCAGGCAAGCTCACCCAGCAGGATAAAGTCATAAGTAACAGGAGTGGGCCTTCCAGCATCAAGCTCATTACATTACACAGCCATTTATCTCCAAACACTGTTCTCCTCTGACATTTTCAACTCAGCTGGCAATAAGCAGGTCTATAGGGTAAGTACCTGCCCTCTTCAATTAACCCCTTCTCAATTAACCCTGCCCCAGGTAGACCCTCCACATACCGCCCCTCCCCCCCGTTCCAGGCCCGGGGCTGGACAATTTATACCACAATGGCCATAGGCCTGGGAAAGGGCTTTTTTTTCCCAAATGCAAGCGCCCAGGTCTATGCCCCCTTCCTACTCTGAATCCACATAATTTCTAGACTGGATTGTTGCTGTAAACCTATCATGGTCAATTCTATCAGTTTCCATTAGGCGGTACAATTCCTGGTACTCCTCTGTGAGGAGCAGTTGCACCAATTCTGAGCCACCTTTTAAACAATGCCATGTTTTTGAATCCAGCCAGGCAGTCCTCAATGTGGTCGTCTGGTGGCTTTGGCTCTAAAAAGTCACCAGCACAGATTCTACCTTTGTTACTACTGAGAGCAGCACCAACCTTTTCTACTATCTCAGAGGGTTCCTGTCCCTCCGTGAGACACCTGCTCTCCACAGTAGGCTCAACCACTAGCACTTGATCCCCAGGTTTAGACTCTCTGACACTGGCGGACCGGTTGGCAACCCCCCTCTGAGTCCTGGCTAATGGTTTATGCCCACGTTTAAGCACTTTGTGATTTTTGGCTACCCTGTAGCATGGAGTATGATGCACAGTAACTCGGGGAGGGGCGCATATCTTCCGCAGGATGCTGTGGCTCACCACTCAACGATGTGACCTGTTCCCTGGTGGGGATCAAAGGGGAGTCCTTCCTCTGAGTATATTATACAATACAGTACAATCCTCCGTTGGGTGCTGCAATTGGATTGTAGATGACAAATGCTTTTTGTTAACGCCAACCAGTTGTGGATTTCATAGTTCCCTAAGTTATGTAATGCAGTATATAATTCTTATATAGAGAACCGCTACAACAGCTCTATAGTTGTTATCTTGACTTTGACATACCGCTGAAGGTTAAAGTGATTGTGAATCCAGGTCTTCTGGTCTATGATCTCCAGTCATGAGGAACAGCTAAGAATAATTGAATTTCTTTAATTTTTAACAGGATGAATTTCAACTTCTGTTGTAGTTACCTCTTAACAACACATCATGATAAAGACAGGAATGACTTTCTTGTCTCTATTCTTTTGGGAACATCACAGGGTTTGCTCGCTATTTACTGTATGGCAGAAAAAAGGTAGGCTGAAATAGATATCGCATCTGAAATACTTTTTTATAATTTTAATTTTTTTACTTTTTTTCAATATCTATCAGATACTTTTATTGTTCTATGTGATCTTGTATGGTAGTATTCAGCCTGGCCGCTGTTTATCTACAAAACTATAACTTTTTTTTTACATTTTAGCATTAAATTACATTTTACAAATTGAAGGGCTGATTATCGTAAAAAAATTCTCTTTTTTATTAATTTTTTTCATTTAACTGACAGCATGTAATAATTTGTGTGAAATATTCAAAATGCGTTGTTCTGTAATAATATTCAGTATATGACACTAGATTGCAGCTTGTAGTCAGGTAATGTAGTCCATAGAGAATTTTGAGTATGACAGAGCTCTCTAAAAATATATGAAGGGATATGTTCTTGAAAAAGTACGATATTTTTGGTATAAAGCTGATTATTTTTAATAATGATAATAATAATAATGATGATGATGATTTGTTTAGAATTTTAGAACCATAACGCATATGTACAAAATAACAGATTTTTTTTTTTTATCCTTGTTTAGTTTTACTTGAATTGGCCCCAAGCTGATTGAAAATCGATCAGTGATTGGCCTTGTCAGCACCATTCCACCCAAAATCCATAGATGGATGCAGGCGCTGTTTGGGCATTCTGACAGCCAGTGCTGCAAGCTGTCAGAACATGATAGTCACAGTGGAAGATTCATCTATCCACACTGTTTAGCATGGATAGAGGAATATGTTTGACATCTTTCTTTTAGCCTTCAAGCAGAACAAAAGAAATCTATGTATGTTATTGCTAGCCTTAGTTATGGAGTTTCTGGAGTCAACTGTTTAACACATTACCCTCTCTTATGATGGTAAACAGTGTAGTTGATCAGACATTTGACAGTCCAGCCTCTGTCGGACTTTGGATGACATCTGATCTTCTATTGCTCTTTACATTGATGATCAGTGAGAAGAATGCTCCTTACATTGGTGATCAGTGAGAAGAATGTGTCTTACATTGATGATCATTGAGAAGAACGCTCCTTACATTGATGATCAGTGAGAAGAACGCTCCTTACATTGATGATCAGTGAGAAGAACGCACGTTACATTGCTGATCAGTGAGAAGAATGTGTCTTACATTGATGATCAGTGAGAAGAACGCACGTTACATTGATGATCAGTGATAAGAATGCATCTTACATTGTTGGTCAGTGAGAAGAATGCATCTTACATTGTTGGTCAGTGAGAAGAATGCATCTTACATTGTTGGTCAGTGAGAAGAATGCATCTTACATTGTTGGTCAGTGAGAAGAATGCATCTTACATTGGTGATCAGTGAGAAGAATGTGTCTTACATTGATGATCAGTGAGAAGAACGCTCCTTACATTGATGATCAGTGAGAAGAATGCTCCTTACATTGATGATCAGTGAGAAGAACGCACGTTACATTGATGATCAGTGAGAAGAATGCTCCTTACATTGTTGGTCAGTGAGAAGAATGCATCTTACATTGATGATCAGTGAGAAGAATGCTCCTTACATTGATGATCAGTGAGAAGAACGCACGTTACATTGATGATCAGTGAGAAGAATGCTCCTTACATTGATGATCAGTGAGAAGAACGCACGTTACATTGATGATCAGTGAGAAGAATGCTCCTTACATTGTTGGTCAGTGAGAAGAATGCATCTTACATTGGTGATCAGTGAGAAGAATGCTCCTTACATTGATGATCGGTGAGAAGAATGCTCCTTACATTGTTGGTCAGTGAGAAGAATGCTCCTTACATTGATGATCAGTGAGAAGAATGTGTCTTACATTGATGATCGGTGAGAAGAATGCGTCTTACATTGATGATCGGTGAGAAGACTGCTCCTTACATTGGTGGTCAGTGAGAAGAATGCTCCTTACATTGATGATCAGTGAGAAGAATGTGTCTTACATTGATGATCGGTGAGAAGAATGCGTCTTACATTGATGATCGGTGAGAAGACTGCTCCTTACATTGGTGGTCAGTGAGAAGAATGCGTCTTACATTGATGATCAGTGAGAAGAATGCTCTTTACATTGGTGGTCATTGAGAAGAATGCTCTTTACATTGGTGGTCAGTGAGAAGAATGCTCCTTACATTGATGATCGGTGAGAAGAATGTGTCTTACATTGATGATCGGTGAGAAGAATGTGTCTTACATTGATGATCGGTGAGAAGAATGCGTCTTACATTGATGATCGGTGAGAAGACTGCTCCTTACATTGGTGGTCAGTGAGAAGAATGCGTCTTACATTGATGATCAGTGAGAAGAATGCTCTTTACATTGGTGGTCATTGAGAGGAATTCTCCTTACATTGGTGGTCAGTGAGAAGAATGCGTCTTACATTGATGATCAGTGAGAAGAATGCTCTTTACATTGGTGGTCATTGAGAGGAATTCTCCTTACATTGGTGGTCAGTAAGAAGAATGATCCTTACATTGATGGTTATTGTGAAGAATTCCCCTAACATTGTAGGGTCATCAGGAGGAATGCTCCTTACATTGGTGGTCAGTAAGAAGAATGCATCTTACATTGGTGGTTAGTGAGAAGAATGCATCTTACATTGGTGGTTAGTGAGAAGAATGCATTTTATATTGGTGGTCAGTGATAAGAATGCATCTTACATTGGTGATCAGTGAGAAGAATGTGTCTTACATTGGTGATCAGTGAGAAGAATGCATCTTACATTGGTGATCAGTGGGAAGAATGTTCCTTACATTGGTGATCAGTGAGAAGAATGTTCCTTACATTGGTGATCAGTGAGAAGAATGCTCCTTACATTGATGATCGGTGAGAAGAATGTTCCTTACATTGGTGATCAGTGAGAAGAATGTTCCTTACATTGGTGATCAGTGAGAAGAATGCTCCTTACATTGATGATCGGTGAGAAGAATGTTCCTTACATTGGTGATCAGTGGGAAGAATGCTCCTTACATTGGTGATCAGTGGGAAGAATGCTCCTTACATTGGTGATCAGTGGGAAGAATGTTCCTTACATTGGTGATCAGTGAGAAGAATGTTCCTTACATTGGTGATCAGTGGGAAGAATGCTCCTTACATTGGTGATCAGTGAGAAGAATGCTCCTTACATTGGTGATCAGTGGGAAGAATGCTCCTTACATTGTTGGTCAGTGAGAAGAATGCTCCTTACATTGTTGGTCAGTGAGAAGAATGCTCCTTACATTGATGATCAGTGAGAAGAATGTGTCTTACATTGATGATCAGTGAGAAGAATGCTCTTTACATTGGTGGTCATTGAGAAGAATGCTCTTTACATTGATGATCGGTGAGAAGAATGCTCTTTACATTGGTGGTCAGTGAGAAGAATGTGTCTTACATTGATGATCGGTGAGAAGACTGCTCCTTACATTGGTGGTCAGTGAGAAGAATGCGTCTTACATTGATGATCAGTGAGAAGAATGCTCTTTACATTGGTGGTCATTGAGAGGAATTCTCCTTACATTGGTGGTCAGTAAGAAGAATGATCCTTACATTGATGGTTATTGTGAAGAATTCCCCTAACATTGTAGGGTCATCAGGAGGAATGCTCCTTACATTGGTGGTCAGTAAGAAGAATGCATCTTACATTGGTGGTTAGTGAGAAGAATGCATCTTACATTGGTGGTTAGTGAGAAGAATGCATTTTATATTGGTGGTCAGTGATAAGAATGCATCTTACATTGGTGGTCAGTGAGAAGAATGCATCTTACATTGGTGGTCAGTGAGAAGAGTGCCCCCTTACAGATAAAAAAAAAGATTAATAGTGTCAGTGGTTATTTATCTGAGATACAAGTTGCTCATTTCCTAGTATCCTCTGGAGGAAACTTAGGGTTCCAGGGAGCCTTGGCTGAGAAAGATCAGTTATCGTGTCACCAGTTGTATAAGAATGGCAACATTAAGAGGGCTATGATTCTAACTACATTGATAACAATGTAAAATGAAAGTGGTTGTAAAGGCTAAAGGTTTTTGGGTTTTCTTTTTAACCTTAGGCCGCGTACACACGTGGGGACTGTTCGCTCAACTTTGTCCGCTGAACAGTGTTTCGGCGGACAGTCCGCTCGTGTGTGGGCTTTCAGCGGACAGTTTCAGCGAACAGTCTGCTGAACAAAGTTTTTCAGAATTTCCGAAAAACTCTCGTTTGTAGGCTTGTTCGTCAAACTAAGTTCCGCGCATGCTCAGAAAGGATTTACACGCCGAAGTTTGCATTGCAGTGTATAGGACGTCGTTTTCTAGTCCCGTCGTACGTGCCGTTCACGTCATCGCGCACGGTTTCAGCGGACTGTTCGTTCGTCGTGTGTGGCCAAGTCCGTCCATGCTAATTTTGAGCGGACTGTCCGCTGAAACTGTTTGACGGACAAAGTTGAGCGAACAGTCCCCGCGTGTGTACGCAGCCTTAGAGCGGAGCTCCACTTAAAAGGGGAAGTTCTGCTTTAAGACATCCTCTGAGTTTTGATAGGTACCCGCTCCTACTTCTGCTGCATAAGTTCTCCTCGCCCCTCCCTCCCTGTAGCCTTCTGGGACACGTCACAAGACTCAGAAGACTGGGACTCGTGCTTGGGCAGTGGCCAGCCAGCTCTGAAGCCAAAAGTCGTACATAGCCGGCTTCCCACAGTTAGGTTGTCGGTGCCGGGAACCCAGAGGCTGATGAATAAATAGCCCGGGTGAGGGCGGTGCTGGATCATTACACAGGTAGCTTTGTAGCTGCTGCCTTTTTTATTTTTTTTTTATTTTACAGACTGGAAACCACTTTAATGCATTCTCTGCATTAAATAAAAAAATCCTTTAGGTGCAGCTGCTCACCCCTAAATACTTACCTGAGGCTGAGCCCAGTCTAGCACTGTGCCAGAGAGCAGCAGCACTGCTCTCTCTATCTTCCTCCTCATTGGACCCAGCAAGCTGTCAATCAAATCCAGTGACAAGAGAGTAAGGACAAGCCACCCTGCGTATGTCAATAGAAGCACACAGTGTGGCTTGGAAGCAAGCCAGCATGAGTAACCCCTGTAAGCAGCTTGCAGGAGCGGGAGGGGGGATTGAAGGTAGGAGGAGGAGCCAGGAGCATGGAGACCCCAGAAAAGGAGGATTGGGGCTGCTCTGTGCAAAACGATTGCATACGGCAGGTAAGTATGACATGTTTTGTTATTAAACAAAAAAAAAAAAAGACCCTTTTATTTCACTTTGTTTTTCTTTTTAAGATTGTAGAAAGGAATTGGCGCCTATCCCAGTTTTAAGCATATGAAAATGCCGAATAAAGCACAAGAGGTAAGCTGTTGTCTCACTCTGTTCTATCCGCTTGTCTTAATCACTTGATAATGCACCGTGCAGAGACTACGTCATTTGTCAGATGGGGCTTATAAAGAGAAGTGCTGATTTATGAACATTGCAGGCAAGTGAAAGTATAGCCTATAGCAAGCAATCCGATAAAAAATGTCATTTTTCAAGTTAAAGTTAGAGAGTGTCTGACTGTGGAAATGGGGTGTCTCCCTGCAGGTATGCCAGAAATGAAGCATTTTATTCCATTAAAGACATTCCTGTTACAAGTCTAAATCTGCATTATGGCAGAATGGCTCTTATGTATATGTTGCTGATCTGCATTCCCTCCAACCTTATCTGTTTTACTGACAACAGAAAGACACCTCTGTGACCAGAATTGTATAATAGTTGAAAGAATGTGAAATATATATATATACTTTTGTTGGTAAATCTGATTGAAGGTACTGTATGTGGCCAGATTAAACTGTCGATGCCTTAAAGCAGAACTTTGGTCAAAAATATCAAGGTGAAAAAGAGTAACCCGTTCAAGGATAACATAACAGAATCAGCTTTTGCTGCACTATTAAATTTAAAGAAGAAGTAATCCCTGATGGGTTTACTTCCTCTTTGTCTCCCTGCAAAGGTAAAGCATAATGGATTGCTATGCCAATAGTAGCCCATTATGTGTCACTTACCAGACACAGGAGCCAGCGATGTCACAGCTGTCCCCTGTAGCACGGAGCGTCCATCTTCTTCTGGGTATCACTGCTCCAGCCACTCACAGCGCCGGAGCAGTGGTGACCTCACTCCCGCGCATGCGCTGTAGACAGCGGTGCCTGTCTTTTAGTAAATATCTCCTAAATCGTATAGGTTTAGGAGATATTTCTTGGACCTACAGGTAAGCCTTAATCTAGGCTTACATCTAGGTCAACTTGGTTTGTAAGGTTTTACAACCAATTAAAGTCCAAAGATTTCCCCTGCAGTACTTTTTCCTGCCGCTAGATGTCCTCCATCTAATGGACAGCATCAATCATCCCACTTCCTCTGAGCCCATGTCCTCTTGGACTTGCCACAACCTAAACAGGGACAGTGAAAGAAGCAGCAGCACAGTGATGAGTTCATTTCTCTGTCGCTCTGCTTTATCTTGCTATTGGCATGCTAATTGTCAGCACATGAACAGATTAGTTAAGGTGTTACCAAACTCAGGAGCCTGCATTCACTATATCTGGTCTCCCATGGTACACAGAACATGAAAATGCAATTATTTTAGTAAATATAAACTGCTAAATACATTTTCTGATCAGCAGTTAGAGCAGTCTTGTGGCTTCTATCAGTGTCCAGCAGAGCACTGGTTAAAGCTTGTAGGAGGAGTTTTCATTCTACCCTAATTGTCCTATGAGGCTGCAGGACCTCTGACCCTCTGTCTGGACAGTGCTGATTGGCCCTGTGCTGATCACATGCACCCGCCCAAGAAAATAAATCTCTCTAGCAATACACACCAAACTGAGCATGTGCAGCTTGCCCCCAATGCTCTGTACTATCAGCAGATAGATTGGGGACTGTGGAAGAAGGGGAGGATCAAAGGAAACAGGACCAAACAGCCTTTTTACACAGTGCAGAAGATTTAACCCCTTAAGTTCTAGATGAAAACAGATGCACCAACTAAGTGTAGCTTTAGAAACGTTAATGAGATACAGAAAGAGTATTATGCACACATTGAGAATTGAGCATAGGCACAATCAAATAAAGGTGACACTACACTCGGCTGTCTTTACTTCATGGGAGAGAGGAGGTGATGCAACGCACATCAAAGGAGCCCAGATGCGGGAAAGGCTGCCTGCCTACAGTCAAGTAGTCCGGTGAAAACTGACCCTTCCTGGTCCAGTTCAACGCACTGTCAGATAGGCGTGACGTCACTTCCCGAATATGCAGCTGATTTTCGGCTACGCGTTTGTGGAGCATGCGCTCCTTCTTCAGGCTCCTTAGGTTTCCTAGTGAGTATAACAAACAAGCATGCTTTACTGCATATACACACTGATTTTACTGTTGTGAGTTAAGTAACACTTTAATTGTGCTGATTCTTAAATAATAACTGAAGCCATATTTTTTTGTTTTTGAATAGAGGGATTAGAACACCTGTGAGAATTGTATTGCTGTCTTTGCCCCATGTGTTGGAGATTCTTTCTCTCCTGGGGTCTTGTTTACCATTCATCACCAAGAGTGAAAAGTAAAAAAAAATCTTAAATTTTGGGTTGTCACCAGAACAGAAATAGAGAGGGAATCTTCCAATGGGGATACTAGTTTTTACAACCAGGGATTTCCTCAATTTAAAGGGAATTCCTGCCACATCCTGTTTTGGCTATGGGACAGGAAGTAAAGGGAAACCTCCGCAAGTGGACACAGATGGCAAAAAAAAAAAAACCCTGACAAGGGGTTATAACCTTCCATTAGTCTAAAATGAAAGAAAAGTTTTGCCTTTAGTTCTAATTTAATCACGCACCCCAACTGTGCTGTGCAAGGACTGCAAGAGGCTGATACCAAACCAAACTCAGGTACTGACACTACTCAAATTTAAAATTGAAGCAAAAAAATGCTGCTTGTCTAACCCAAACCTGCTTGTGATGTATATATGTAACCTCAGTCAGTGTTGCTCCACAAATCACACCCACTGATGCATTTCGTGGATGAGGTGAAATGCATCAGTGGCAGGGTTTGTGGAGCAGCACTGACTGAGGCTACATATACACATCACTACCAGGATTGGGTTAGGTGAGCGACTGCTTTTTTTGCTTCAATTTCCATTACTCACTGGATGAGCCAAGTCTCACACCGCCCCCCCCCCCTAATACCCTGAGCATCAGCAGGGCTGCGCACCTCGGCTTGAAATGACACCATTAAGTTTAGACGGGTCCTAAAATACAATAAATGTGTAAATACCTTATTTTAAATTGATCAGGAGCAGTCATAAGATCCAACAGCTCCGGCTTCCCGTGGGACAGTGAGCAGCCAGGGATGGGAGGTAGCACTGATGAAGAATGGGCAATAGGTGTCTGCGGGTGATGTCACAGCTGAGTGCTCCCTGACACAGAGTAGCCAGAGTTTCTTCATCACATGACCGCACAGGAGCCAATAAAAAAGGGGGTATTTACCTGCATTTTCTTAAAGAGCTATTCAATACACGTAGCAGGAAGGGGGAGGCAGCATTTTTAAGGACACCTATAGCTGGCCTTCAGTACTACTTTAATGAGTGCATAGCTGAATTCATTTGTACCTTTTGTATCTGCTTAGAGCTCAGCTTTAAAAGACCAGTGAATCTAAAAAAGGACAATGAGGCTGATTTACTGGAGCTATATTGGGTTCATCTACAAGCATTACTACAACTACTTTTAATATATTATTATAACTATACACATGTAATATTTTGTTTCTGTATAACCCTGCTTCACGAAGTATACATCACATTTTTTTGCCATATGGAGCTCTCACTTATTTCCTCTATGTCCTTACACTGCCCAATGCTGCAACCATATATTATGCCGCCTCCGCTCCTGTGTTGGGGTTATGGTCTCGGCCCTGTGCCGGCTCTTCTACACTGCAGTCACTGTCTGGGTTGGTGAGTGTTGTTGGTAAACTATCTATATACACTAAAAATACTCTTGAGCAAAGTTTTTTACGCCTTTATATATATTCCATAGGAATGTCTGTCGCATCTGCTCCTGACAAGTGGGAATACCCACGAAACGCGTAGAGCTTTAGTTGATGCCGCAGTTACACTCCATACGGATTGATATTTACTTACTACCATTATACGTTATGATAAAAAAACTAAAAAAAACGAAAAGTATAAAAAAGAAGAGAGGGACCTCTAAGTGTAGCAACATGGTTACATTTAATGAAGGTATAACATTTAGCAATACATGGTTGATGATTAAAAGAGGTACATCTAAGTATGCAGCTATCTGGGGTAAAGCTGTCCACATTGACCATCCTCCTCACCGCCATTGACGTCATCCCTTCCACTCTGCGCTCCAGGAACGCTTCAAGCCTCGCTTTCAGAACGCTCTAATGCAGGGTAGTCTTCCTAGCCACCATTGCAGACTGACAGTGGTGAGAGCCGGTGGTGCGGAGGATGATCTATGTGGACAGCTTTACCCCAGCTTTACCTCATACTTAGACGTGGCTGTTTTGATCATAAACCATGTGAGTTGCTAAATGTTGTACCTTCATTAAATGTAATCATATTGCTACACTTAGAGCCTTCTCTTTTATACTCTGTAGCTTCTGCTGGATTTTGCTTCTAATCCCCTTGTGGAGGCCGCCTTTTGTGGATAGACATTTTATGGTTACACAACCTGGTCACATTGCTATAATCTTTTTATATGAACTATAAACTGAAGGACTTATGAATAAATGGTTGTGGAACGAATCATTTTTTCCATTATTTCTTATGAGGAAATTCGCTTTGATATACAAGTGTTTTGGATTACAAGCATGTTTCTGGAACTAATTATGCTCGCTATCCAAGGGTTTACTGTATTGGTGTTGCCATCAATGCTATGCAGAATAGCTTTTTGATCACAAGAAGGATATCTGATAAGGCCATCCCTATTACCATTGCTTTTCATGCAAGTGAGAATTACAGGGCAAGAATATTTGATACAGTGAGCTAGCTAGTGCAGGGAGGATGATATTTTTAATAAACCCAACATTTTGCATTATATTCTGTTATTTTATAAAGTATATCAAAAATTCATAAGCTTATGCACAATAGTAACAACCTGGAGACCTTGGTGTATCTAATATGACCATGAATATTGGAATGATTTTTTTTTTTACAGCAGCACATAAATATAACATTAGCGGTAACCGGTAAAAATTTTGTCCGTTAGCGCATTTCAAGAAATAATTTGTCATGAAGGAATGTTACAAGCCAACAAAAATGCACATCCAGGGAGAAAGAACAACTTGTGAATTGCTGACACTTATTTCTTGTTACGTGAATCAGGATGCAGTAATTAACCTGAAGTCCATAAAGGATCTTGGGAACCAGCTGGGCTTTGAATGGACCATTGTTGCACGAGAACTTGGATTCAGCAGACCAGAAATCAGACAGTTCCATACCGCCTCAATGGAAAAGAAGATTCAGGCACAGAAAATGCTAGAGTGCTGGTAATTACCATGTCATTGCTTATCAACTCTATGCAGGAGCAGCTTGTGCTTATAGATAAAAGCTCCCTCTGCCAATGTGATCACATAAGCGTCTCTTAAAAAGAAAATATTGTAAATGCAACGTTCCACCAAAGCATAAGAATAACCACATTTATCTAAAAAGTAATATTCAGACTGCTATAATTGCTTTCAATAGATGGGCTTACAAGAGAACATTTTAACTGAAGATTAAGTATGTAGTCACTACATTTACTGTGTAGCTAAAATTTGTTTTTTTACAGCTTATAGAAATACGATGTTCTGTCTGTTTGGCTTTTATAGGATAGCCCATGTTTATATTTCTGGTGAATGATGGCTTCCACACATACACAGACTCAATTATGCTTTAATAGTCATAAGAACACATAGTCTGTGACTCCTTCCCTGCATACGTGTTCTGAGTATGCATGACAGCCTGCATTCACGGAAGACACAAACAGGAACCTGCATGTGCTGATACAGTTGTGTTACAATGGCATGTAGCAGGCAATAAGTTGTGTCTCTCCAAATTCACATAATATTATTATTATTATTATTATTATTGTACAGCATTTATATAGCACCAACAGTTTGCTCAGTGCTTTACAAAATAGGGAGACCGTACAGTTGCAATAAAATTCAAGACAAGAGGGTAAGGTCGCAGTAAAGATATTCGTTATTGTAGCTCCAATTTATCACAAAAGTGAACTGCAATACCCATGCATTTAATCTTCTCCCCTCTATGGATACCCCTTGGGTAAGCAATGAGTCGCTTGCAGGAGCTTATTCCCTTCCCGTCCCCAACTCCCAGCCTTTTAAAAACTTCTAGTTAGAAGGTGGGCATTTGGGTCATGTGACCACTGTGATTGGCTGTCACATGAGCAGAAAGCTCCTGATCACAAGTATGCATTGGGTGCTTTCTGATTCCTAGCAATGACTGTGCTGGGAGCATGCAGGGCACGTGCTTTCAGTACAGTTTTGTGTTTTAATAGGACCACATATATGCGCGGCCTCTCTGCATTAAAGCCCAACCGCCAAGAGGTCACATATATGTGTGCAGCTGGTGGGAAAAATCTAAAAAACAAAGGCTAGTGACACCAAAGATAATAACGGTGAGGGGTCAGCTGATGCAGAAAATAGAACTTCAGTTTCAGGTTGAGGCTGATTCACACCTGAGTGGGTGTTTTTTCTGCCGTCTTGTTGCACATTTTTGCAAACCGTTTATTTTTTTTCGGTTTAGCTCTTTTATATTAACCAAAAAAGAAAATTTTCATCTGTTTCATCATTTGTTACAATGTTTTCTCAGCTTTTTCCTCTGCTTCATTCTCTTCCTGGAATTTATTTATTTTTAGGAGTAGGGTTAACCTAACCCCTAACAAAAATAACAAAATAAATAAATATTAATAATAAATAATCACTTGGGTTAGAGGTTAACCCTAACAAAATAAATAAAAGCTTAGGTTAGAGTTGGGGTAATTTATTTATTTTAGGGAAATGTGTCATTATTATTTATTAGTATTTTCTATTTATTATTACTATTATTATTTTGTTTTATTTCTTTTGCATTTGGGCAGAAAAAATTGCAACAAAACATACACAAAAGCACAAATAGCATGCTTCAATGCATTTCTGTGGGGAAATAACACCAATCTGCCCAAATCAAGCTACAAAAGAAGCTCCAACATTTTTTTGACCTTCAGGTGACTTGGAGCGGAGATGTGAAACAACACCACAGAAATTAAGCTCCGGTGTTTTGGAGCTCAGGTGTGAACAGGGCCTGAGGCAGGATAAGCTTTCCTGAACCAATGAGTTTTCAGGGATTGCCTAAAGGCAGACAAAGTAGGAGATCGCAGTACACACTGAGGAAGGGAGTTCTAAAGAATGGGAGAGGCTCTGAAGAAGCCCTAGAGGTGAGCATGGGAGGAGGTGACGAGAAGGCAAGTGAGTCGGAGATCTTGGGAGGAGTGAAGAGGACCATTTGGGCGAAATTTTAAGACAAGATGGCGATGTAAGTTGGAGGCAGAATTGTGGATGACTTTGTATGAGGTTTTTAATATTTTGAAGTTTATGCAATGGGCGATCGTAAGCCAATGGAGAGAAATATCTAGTTACGTTATTGTTGTGTCCATATTTGATGGTGCAGTCAACTTTTTTTAAGATCTGAATGTGCATGCATGGTTAGACTCCTGTTGAAGCTGGCAGGTGAAAAGTGCCTACCAAGTGGAAGGTTCACATAAAAAATGAAACCCCAAATTTACAGAAAAAATATAGGCCTATATTTTTCACATCTGTCCTAACAGCAGCCTAGGATTGATTGATGTATCTTTTCTTTCTTTTTTTCAAGCTACAGACGAAACATAGAAAGATTTTGCATGGGAAGCAAATTAGGAAAATCTTTCACAAGAGAAACACAGGCTGTTGTTGCTTCAATACTTTGAATCACTGACTCAAAACAGCATGCAGATAATGACTTTATGCTTTATTCTGACTTTCGTGACCTGCATACATGGTCTGAATCAGTGACTCAGAATGCATTGAAGCCATTGCAAAAATTAGCCAGCCAACCAGCTTTTGCGGAAACTCCCATTTTCTTTAATGGCTTTCAAACACTGACTTGAGTTTGTGCACATGCAGGTATGAGAAGGCCTGGAACGATCTGAACAAGACTAAGATTCTACAGGATGCCTTGGAACGTGCAGGCAGAAAGGATCTTGCTGACAAGCTTCGCTGTCTCCACTGGGGGCATCAGAAACTGAGCAGTAGAGTGGAACTTCCTTCGGCTTTCCCCTTCCTAATCACTGTGCATAAAACTATCAATAACAAGGAAGGTCTAAAGAAAATAAACCAGCTTAGTATTAAATATATATAATCTGGATTTCCCAGAATGTTCTGTAGTTACTCCACAAGCAGTATGTATATACTGAATCTACAGGTTATCACCTGCCCAAAATATACAAACACCAGCATCCTTTCTTACCTAAATATGTGTTCATTACTTCTAAGGACATGAGCAGACTGCCATCAAGGAATCCTAATTCCAGACCACATGAGCAATGAGTAAACGTAGCATGCATGGGAGCCTGCCAGAAGGTTGCTTACCTGCCTCCAGCCATTCATAGAGGCCACCATCATCTGAATCCACAGATCTAAGAATTACTTCTGCTCCCAGGAGTTGCATGATGGCAGGCATTAGACCCTTGGTGAAGACCAGCAAGTTGAAGTTTTACAGGTTCTCCTTACATGAAATTATTGGCTGATGATAAAAGATATAATCTTGTATAGTCTCTTATTGGGAAGTCATTTGAATGTGTAAAATTCTGCTTTGCGTAGATGATGTACTATTGATTTTAATTCAAAATAAATTAGCTAGCTAAATATTTGCATTTATTTTCTTCAGATTCCAATCATACAAAAAAATAATTTCTGTTTACTTATTTCATCTGCCCATGACTGGGTATTCAAAGTGAACTAAATATTTGCTTTTATTTTCTCACAGAAGATCGAATCTGCAGAAACATCAATGTGAGCATGCCATTTTCCTTTCTCTAGGGAAAAAGAAAACCTTTTTCCTTTAGGGTGAGGCTGCCCTGTATGCAAGGGTTAAATACTCATCTAGGTACCAGAAAACTTAATTTTACAAACCCGATCACCTGTCAACCTGCACTTTTCTCTACTCCTCTTCGCTTGAGTGGTGGACTGTCCCTCAGCATATTATGGGCACTGCATTGTACTTGATGACATCACAGAATCTGTGACTGACGAAGTGCAAGGGAGAAGAGGCTGTGAGACCAGCCTAGCAGTAAAGGGGGAGTGTGATGGTTCAAAACCTCAATCGGGTTTAAATTAGGTATCTGCCTGCTGCTGGTCCTAATTATAAAGTGGAGATATGCGTGCATGCCGGGAGTAACCACTCTGACACCTGTTCAGTTTGATTACTTCCACATCTCTGTTTATTGCAGGGCGGTGCTCAATGTTATATACACAGAGAACAATAGAGCATAGGTCATTACTATGTAAATGTGGTCAGTCTAAAAGGGTACATCTTATTGGCTGAAATACAAGAGGAATGCAGGAACTTGATGCTTAGGCTTAGTTGTTGCTGGCTCTTCTCATTTCCTCATACCTCCAATGCGGGGGCTGTAGGGGGTAGACACCATCTTTTGGTTCCAAAGCAGAGCTGAGCTGTTTACTATATAACAAGTAAGGCGTTGCATAGAAACATGTATACACATAAGAAAATAGGTATTTTTATGATTATCATTATGTACATTACATTCCTTCACAGGAGCAAAAGATCTGGTAAGTGAAACTGCTTTTTTCCCTAGTTTCCCCAAAAGAAGCATTTAACCCTTGCAATATGGAGGATCTTCCTTTTCTGCTTTTAAGTAAACCTTTTCTGAGAAATATGGGGCTGCCACTGTTGATTTTCTCCTAAAAATAAATGGTACTTACCCAATAACCTAATCTTCTGCCATCAGGGTTCTCTGAGTCACTGAAGGGCTAATTCCACGTATACACGACCGGACTTTTCAACGGACTAGGTCCGACGGAATGAATGCGTCGGATATTACGATCGTGTATGGGCTCCAGCTGACTTTCTTTCCCCAAAAGTCAGACGGACCTAGAAATAAAACATGTTTCAAATCTTTCCGATGGACTCGAGTCTGGTCAAAAAATCCGTTCTTCTGTATGCTAGTCCGACAGACGAAAACCGATGCTAGGGCAGCTATTGGCTACTGGCTATGACCTTCCTTATTCTAGACCGGTCATATGTCATCACGTTCAAATCCGTCAGACTTTGGTGTGCTTGTTTGTGGCCAAGTCCGTTCATTCGGAAAGTCTGTCGGAACTCCACCAAAAGTCGTTCGGGAAGACCGGACGTATTCCGTTGAAAAGTCCAGTCATGTTTACGTGGCATAAGTCCTCATTTGCATACTTGTTCTAGTTAGTGACTCAAAGTAGTAAAGACTGAGGGTCAGTATAACTGCCAAAATGACCCAATATCAGAAATTTAGAAAAATGTGTAAACTGCGCTTGGATATAAATGAACAAAAAACTATAAATTAAAAATTATACTAAACATAAATAATAGGCAGCAGCTCGAAGTGAGATACAAACACACAAATGCAAAGAAAGATAAAAAGAACTGCGCCAAAAGCACTAGATAAAAAATAACTATATACATATAACTATGCAAAGAATGTATGGCATAGGTGTCTATGGCCAAAAGTGGTCACTAAACATGCGTATAGTGTTCACAAAAAGATATATGCATCAATAATGTATGAAAAATAAGGACCATACATAAAATTAAAAATAAACATAAAAATTATTATAAATTAAAGTCCATTAAGATGTTCCGATATTCCAAGCGATCAGCATATCACCACCGTAATCACACACACACTCCGAAATTTTGTGCCCGTCACCAGATAAGTGATGCGCTTACCAGATGAATGAACAATTACAGCCTTAATGGTATTTAGAGAGATTAGAGCTTCAATCAAGGCTCCTGCATCCAGATAACCCCCAATGTAGATAAATGGCCAAATCCCAATCTTTGGAGCTCCAATGGATATATCATCAGCAACACCGTTAAAGAAAAAGAAATGCCTCCATAGCGTAAAAACGTCAGGAAATTTATTTAAAGTAAAAGAATCACACTTACATATAACAGATTTCTGTCAGGCATTAGAACAGAACAAAACACGCCGGCCGGCATACAAACAAGCGTCCCGTCCTCCCCTCGTAGAGCGTGGTGGCGTCACTGCGTATATCGGAACATCTTAATGGACTTTAATTTATAATAATTTTTATGTTTATTTTTAATTTTATGTATGGTCCTTATTTTTCATACATTATTGATGCATATATCTTTTTGTGAACACTATACGCATGTTTAGTGACCACTTTTGGCCATAGACACCTATGCCATACATTCTTTGCATAGTTATATGTATATAGTTATTTTTTATCTAGTGCTTTTGGCGCAGTTCTTTTTATCTTTCCAATATCAGAAATGCCAGCCTGTTTCTCTCATGAAAGGTTTCCGACAAGAAGGACTCAAGGCAAAAATTTTATTTTCCCATGCAGTGGGGATGACCCCATACTGCATGGGTTAACTGCTCATTTTTGTCTAGGGCAATTGTAGAGTGGGGATACCTAATCTGCCAATCCTGTGAGCACAAGACCAATGCCCACCACAGCTGTCTCCTGCCCCTACACTAGCAGTCTTGTAAATGGACTGTTCCTGATGTCATCACACCCATAAATCGGCTCTGGATGTCAGGACAGTGGGAACAGTCCACAGCTGGTCGTGGGGGAGCGTGGTTTTCCAAAGGATCAGGTAAGTATAGCTTTTCCTTACACACCTGGACAAAATGAGCAGTTAACCAATGCAGTTCAGGCACAGCCCCACAGCATGAGAAAATAAGCATTTTGCCCAGAATTCATCATTAAAAGAACTTGGAAGGGCAGGTCTAAGGGATCAGTGTAAATTCAACGAACACTGGCCCTTTCACCTGAGCGGTGTCCATTCATTCTCAGCAGGAAAATTCTGCACGGATGCCTTGCTTGGTCAGATTAGAACAGTATAGCTGTTACATTGGTGTCGACCATGTCCATGCCCAATTTTCCCATGCGAGGCCTATGGCTGTGAGCAGATGTAGGCAGACTTGCGCCCACCTATAGCTGCCAACCTTCACTTCGTTCCGTAATCGTGGACCTGAACACAAACCTTTTCAGTTTGGTCCAATGGACCGGAAGGCAACCCAGGAGGTGGACATATGTAGGTGGACCCATAAGCATGTATAGCTGTCTGTTTTGGTAAAAAAAATAGACCGACAAACCACCTGTATGAAAGGGGCCAGAGTCATTAAAAATAAGGATATTGGTAGCCACAGTGATACAGGCACGCACGATAACACACAAGCTTAGGTCGCTATAGTTTCCCTTTTAAAAATGCACTAAACTACAGAAGTGAACCAGCCTCATAGGGAAAAAAATAGGATTTCTACTTTTGATAAAATTTTCCCTTCAAATTGGTGATTTTGGCTACTGGAATAGCTTGTGCTATGTACAGTCGGGTGCGTAGCAGCAATACCAGGCACTTCCCCCTCTACAGTCAGATATAGAGAAAGTTGGTTGTACCGAATCTCTGCCATATAGGGGAAGCCTTCTATTTTTTCAATGAATATGAGAAATGAGGTGGAAATCATAGCATCATCCACTTACTGTACATACCAAAAGTTACTACGGTATATGACAGCCTAAGCTAGGCCCAAACAAGATATTTAAAGTGCCAGGAAAACTGGAACGCTCTTTTAAAGCTGAAGTTTAATGCTTATGTATTGTGTTTCACGATTCCTACTTTTCCTTTTATCACAATGCTAATAACATTTTTAAATAAGACCTGGTTTTCATTACATATCTTATTTTAGACCCAGGGATGTCATAACTGAGTCTCTTTACTCTTTACTACTCTATGGAATGCAGGCACATGGCTTTCATTGCTGTCAGTGTCCCCACTGCATAGATTTACACTCTCTTTTTATTTTGGTGACCGTTATTAAAGCTTGTACACACTGAGAAAATTGGGTGAACATTTTCTTCCGAAGAACAATCATACAATTTTCTGATATTGTGTACACAAATTTTGACAGTTGATTCCGACCTTCTGAATTAAGATTTCCGAAGGAACAAACTGGAGAAGTTTTCTTGTACGGGACCAGAACGAACGATTTCCGTTTAATGTGTACCGTTTTTGTACAAGAAATAATCAGAAACAAAAGACTGCTCCTGTTCAGAAACAATAAAGAAGAAAAAAAAAGCATTTGTTGCAGAATTTTTAGACATTATTTCCTTCCTCGGTTCTGACTTTCTGTGAAACTAGGAAAATCGGATGATCGTGTGCCCGATTTCCTTATAGTGTGTACCCACCTTTACTCCGGCACAGTGGTAGGAAATTCAAAATGTTGGCACCAGAACAAAATATGGTGGTAAATCTTCTAAGACGGACACTTAATCTAGAATTCCCCTCACTGTAGAGATTTCCTTATAGACTGTGTAGTGGCTCCAGGAAAGGGACATCTTTGCAACAGCACAGAGGCGGCGATTTAAAAAATAATCCACTATATACTTTCATTTACAGGTCTGCCCCCTAAAACACAGTAAAGTTTTTAGTCTCCCTTTACAGTACGTGGAAATTGCAGTGCTCTATGATCATTAATTAAGCAAGTTAATTAACTCTTGAGAATAAAAATATTAAAGCGGTTCTCCACCCTGAAGTGGAAGTTCCGCTCATCTGATCCCCCCCCCCCCCTCCGGTGCCACAATCGGCACCTTTCAGGGATGAGGGGGGTGCAGGTACCTGGATAATCCAGGTATCTGCACCCACTTCCAGGACAAGACCGCCGCAGATGCCCCGCCCCCCGTCGTGTTCTGGGAAACACACAGTTCCCAGGACACAACGGGGACAAGCAGAGACGCGCAGCGCGACTTGCGCATGCGCAGTAGGGAACCGGGCATTGAAACCGCAATGCTTCACTTCCCGATTCCCTGAGAGAGGATGGCGGCGGGGGCAGCAGAGAGATGAGCGATTGCTCGTCATCTGCCGCCGACATCGCTGGACCCTGGGACAGGTAAGTGTCAATTTATTAAAAGTCAGCAGCTGCAGTATCTGTAGCTGCTGGCTTTTAATATTTTTTTTAAAGGTGCAGAACCACTTTAAAGAAAAAGAAAACTTCAAGATGTAAAACAACTTGTGGTGACACTTTGGGAGAGATTTACTAAAAATGTATCACTCAATATCTGGTGCAATTGTGCATGGTAGCAAATCAGCTTCTAACTTCAGCTTGTTCAATTAAGCTTTAACAATACAAAATGGAAGATGATTGGTTTCTATGCAGAGCTGCACCAGATTGTGCAATCTCCAGTTTTAGTAAATAACCCTCTTCGTTTTGCTCAAAACACACTCATATCATAGAAATATAAATTTTATGAGTTACTCAAAAGGGATGGGATTCGTTTTTAAACCAGCATTACCAATGCCGCAGACCCATCTCTGTATTTTTGCACCTGAGGAAACACAGAACTACCTACCTACATATATATATATATATATATATGTATGTATATATGAATTAAAAAAAAATGTGGAGTAGCAAACAGGTTTCTTATATTATATTATATATATATATATACATATACATACACACACACACACACACACACACACACACACACACACCATCAACTATAAGTTCTATTTTTTTTATAACCTGTAAAGTTAGTTGTCCAGAAAAGTAGAAAGAAAATAAGATTTAAAAAAAAAAAAAATGCATTTTACGTTTAGAGGAAACACTTCTTTGGAGCACTGCAGAATGTAAAAAGGATACTGAATAGCGAAGAATCACATATTTAACCACTTGCTTACTGGGCACTTAAACCCCCCTCCTGCCCAGACCAATTTTCAGCTTTCAGCGCTGATGCACTTTGAATGACAATTGCGCGGCCATACAACACTGTACCCAAATGAAATTTTTATCATTTTTTTCCCCACAAATAGAGCTTTCTTTTGGTGGTATTTAATTATAGCTGGGAGTTTTATTTTATATATGCAAAATAAAAAAAAATAAAAAAATCATGTTTAATAGTTTATTATAAAATTTTGCAAACAGGTCATTTTTATGCTTCATTGAAATGCGCTGATGAGGCGGCACTGATAGGCTGCACTGGTGGGCACTGATAGGCACGTATAAGGCAGCACTGATGGGCACAGATAAGGCAGCACTGATGGGCACAGATAAGGTGGCACTGATGGGCACAGATAAGATGGCACGGATGGGTGGCATGGATAGATGGGACTGAAGGGGCACTGCTGGGCACTGGTAGATGACACTGATGGGCACGGATATGTGGCATATGAGGTGCAGCACTGTTGTTGAGGCAGATTGTGGGCACTGATGGGTGGCACTATGGGCACTAAGGGGTGGTACTGATGGGTGGCACTTTTACTATATGTATGTTGCACTGGCAGGGGGCAGGTGGACACTGATGACTTGGCCGTGATCGGGACTGAAGTCCCTCTCACGGCCGCCAGTGAGCGGCTGTTTTTTTTCTCCCCGCGCTGTCAGCGTGAGGAGGAAAATAGCCGATTACCGGCTCTGTTATGATCACATGATCAGCTGTCATTGGCTGACAGCTGATCACGTGGTAAGGGGTCGGGATCGACCCCTTGCTTCGATCCGTGATCAGGCGATTCTCATAGACAGAGCGCCTCAGGGGGTGCGCAGGCCGCTCGTGCACGGGACGACGTCAATAGACGTCGTCCCGGCAAAGCAGGTCTGCGCTGTAGCCGTCATTCGGCTATAGCGTGGATCTCAAGCGGTTAAACCCAAATTCTAGGATTTACGAAAGGGTACAACTTAATTCTGGGGGGGGGGGGGGGGTACAGGAACAGGCATTATTAGCCCTATTTCCCCTGCTCCAGTGCTGCCCTCCTCTCTTCAAATCTCTGGTCTCTGGGCGGGGGTTTCCTCGCTGTCATATACAGTACAATCAGTAGCTGACCAAAGAGCCTGAAGAAAACCGGTTGCACTGCCAGAGCAAGAAATAAGGTAATTTGTCCTATTCTGACACCCCAGACATAACAAATATTGAGCCCTGGCACTTTCTAATTCCAGGAGTTGGGCTTTAGGCCCAATTCACACCAATGCAGGTTGCAGTTTGCATTTTTCAATACACGCTTGTGATCCATTGAAGTCTATGGAACCAAAAACCAGAACAAAAATCCCTGGCCCTTCCCATAAAATGCAGAGATGTGAACTACATCCATAGGAAACCATGAAAAATGTACTTTAGTGTTTCTGCAAAACTAAATATGCACTAAAAAAATGCATAGGTGTGGACCAGGCCTTAAAGAAAACCTATATTGTGAGAAATATGGCTCAGTATAACGGCCAGGGAACTAGAAGGATCAACAATAGTTTCAGTACCCCCCTCTATGCCAGTTTGCTATATAATAGATAAAACAGGCAGTTACAATACTTGCCATTATTTTATGTTTTCTGTGTTCACATTGGGAAGGTTTCCCATTTTTGTGGACAGCAATAAAAAAGAAAAAACCCAACACAAAAAACAGACAGGATATTGAAAACCTTTCAGGGGACAGAGGTGAGCGTGCTCAGAAATACAGAGATAAGCTACAGCAGGGGTGCCCAACCAGTGGCCCTTTGATGTGGCCCGCGACCTCCTGCTCTGGGATGGCGGGTTGGCAAGCCCAGATTGTAGGTTGTCTACCCACCATGCCAGAGCATCAGTGTTGTGAATGAAGCCAGTGGTAGAGGAAGCAAGCAGCTGCGGAGCAGAGCCGCATAAGCCAATGCTTCTTGTATAGCACCGGCTCCTGTCATAGGTGGAGTGATACCAAATGCACTCTGCTTGAGACAGCAAGTTTATTACTAAAATCACAGTGTATATATGGATATATCTGTTCTGCAGTGGTTACTGGGCTGCTTTTAAAGTGATCCGCAGGTGTAGCACAGTGTACCTGTGGCTTACCTGCACTGAGCCATAGACTTCTGGTTTTAGTTTTACCTGTGGGTTTGGTGCGCTTTCAGAAAGTGCACCACACCTGCAGGATATGATAGAATTCTATGGCAAAGTACAGCTAACCTGCAGGAAAGCCACCGCAGACCATCAGTGTAAAAGTAGCCTTAGGCCCCTTTAACATGATCTGTCTGACCCAAACACTCCATTCACCTCTATGGAGCGGCAGATGTAAACAGACTCGTGTCCATTTACACCTGCCTCCTTCCAATCCGCTAAAAAAAAACGGAAAGTGGATCCGTCCCCTTCTATTTGATCAGATGAGAGGGCCAATAGAGTAGAGTGGGCTGTGTCCGTTTTGCATACGCAGAGCGGACGCAGACCTGTCATCTGCTCATTGTGGCCCACGACTGGTTATTAAGTCACTTAAGTGGCCCTTGCTCTTCAAAAGGTTGGGCACCCCTGACCTACAGCAATCTAGATATAGTAGATTGCTTCACGTGTGCATCACTAGTCAAGCTAGCCACATGCAGAACAGCGCTGGATCCTGGTGATGACAGGTAAACTATCTACAGTTATCTCTAAGCTTACACACAGCTTGATTTTTTAAATGTATTTTTTTAAAGAAAACCTTCACTTGGCCATCAGTCAAGTATTACAACCCCATTCTGTTCGCCTGCTATGCAGATTAATAAAAAAAAAAAAACACAAGAACATCTTCTATATATCTTGTCAATAGCAGACTGCAAGATCTCGGTTTGAGCGTTATTTTGGAGACTGGACAGGAGAAGGGGAACAAGCAGTCAGGGGCTAAAAGGAATATTTGCGGAAAATAAAACACAAGAAATTTCTTGCTGGAGTACTCTACATATGTAGATATCTAATGCCCACGTCAGTCTGACAGACTCTGCTTACTGTACATCCAAAATATTAGTCTTGGTAAGACTAACCCTCTGGAACATTTCAAAGGATTAGATCTTAAAGTGGATGTAAACCCGGTATTTAAAATTTGAGCTGGGCACATATATCTGTAGTGTTTGTTTACTTATCTTTCTCCAAAGGTCCAAGTCCTGTGTCTTTCTGCTGCTCTGTTCCTCTGTTTTCATGATAACTTCCGACAAGTACTCTGACACAGGAGATAAAAGCAGCTTTAAATTTGTGTTGGGGTGGGTGCTATAACTAGATTAGCAGAGAGCTGGTCTATTCACAGCACAGCTCTGCACATTCCCTTCTTCTTTCCATCCTCTGACAATGTGGAAGGGGGGGGGGGTGTTCCTTTCCTCCAGTCAGCTGTGACAATGTATGCCAAGACTTCTCTCCCACAGTTGAAACAGGAAGAAAGAAATCGAACACCATGTGCACTTTCTAAACAGTATATAAAAGATGAAGACAGCTGATATACATGTAAAACCTATGTAGGGAGATTTGTTTCCTCTCTGTGTATCATCTGAGGCTATTAGCTTCACTGGGTATAGGAGAGGGTTTATATCCACTTTAAGCTGACCACACGCAGATTTTATTTTTTTGCTCATCCTGTGGGCTGAATTAAAAAATCTAGCAGATTCATCACCCATCCATGCTCTACAGTGCAGATTGACTAATCTCCTACTGCGACTGTTGTATTTTGAAAGCTGGCCACATAGAATTGGGGACTCACTGACTATTCATGCTCGTCTCTTTTTGCCAGATATGTATTCAATTAACCACTTCTGGACCGCCCACTGTATATATACACACGTGATTTAGAGCTGCACAATTAATCGCCAAGAATCGTTATTGCGATCTCGACTAGAGTGTTTCACAATTCTTTCTATGCAAAGAATTCTCTCTGCTCTCCTGAAGCCGCAGCCCTCAAAAGAAAATGACTTAGAACCCCCAAACATATTTTTAGTAGACACCCTAGAGAATAAAATGGTGGTTGTTGCAATATTTTATGTCACACTGTATTTGCGCAGCAGTCTTTCAAATGCAATTTTTTTTTTTTTGAAAAAATTACTTTAATGAATAACGAAAAAATAAATAAAAATAAAACACTAACCAGTAAAGTTAGCCCATTTTTTTTTATTTATTTTTTTTGTATAATGTGAAAGATATTAGGTAGCAATAATAGTGATGTTTTTATTCTAAGCAGAAAAAAAATGCGATTCTCATTTTGGCCAGAATTGTGCAGCTCTAACGTCATTACTTTGATGTTAGCGGCCATAACCCCGGTATATTTTTACACAGTTCCTCTTTCATATAAAAGTGCCCCGGTGGCAGATTTGCCAGAGGATCACAGGAGAGGTGCCCCTCCCGCTGATAGTGGCGAAAACAATCCAAACTTCTGGACTGATGGGCAGGAAGTAGAGTGAGGGCAAGATGGCCCCCACTCAACTCTATGCCCGCAGAGGTGCGGAGCGATGTCAAATGTCACTTTTCCTCTCCGGCCTTAAAGCTACTTTCACACTTTTTACAAGTGCCATAGTGCTAAAAATAGCACCTGTAAAGCGTCTCTCCTGTCCCCCCAAGGGCTTTCACACTGGAGCTGTGCGTAAGCAGGATGCTTAAAAAAAAAAAAAAAAAAAAAAAAAAGTCCTGTAAGCCTGCATACACCTCTCTTAAAAGTGCCCCTGCCCATTGTAATCAATAGGCAATGGTGCTTTTAACCCTTTTCGGCCGAAATTACATTTATATATATTTTTTGGCTTATAAGTGTAAATGTGAGATGAGATCTTTTTGACCCCGATCTCACATTAAAGAGGCCCTGTCCTGCTTATTTCTATTACAAGGGATGATTCCATTTCTTGTAATAGGAAGAACAGTGATTTTTTTTTTTTTTTTAAGGGACAGTGTAAAAATAAAAAGTAAAATAAATAATAAAAAATTAAACTGCCTGTCCCTCAGAGCTTGTGTGCAGAAGTGAACACATACGCAAGTCGCGCCCACATATGTAAACAGTGTTCAAAGCACACGTGAGCTGTTGCCACAAATGTTAGAGCAAGAGCAATAAGTTGTAGCGCTAGACCTCCTCTAACTCTAAACCAGTAACCTGTAAAAAAAAAGTTTAAATTGTCGCTTATGGAGATTTTTAAAGTACTGGAGTTTGTTGCCATTCCATGAGCGTGCGCAATTTTAAAGCATGACATTTTGGGTATCAATATCCTTGCTGCAACATCATCTTTCGCAGTATACAAAAAATTGCGATTGTAAGACCGCTGAGCAAATACGTTGTGACAAAATGTACTGCAATGATCTCCATTTTATTCTCTAGGGTCTCGATAGAAAGGAGATATATCTCTATATCTATCCAAAGTTTGGGGGTTCTAAGTAATTTTATAGCAAAAAAAATACAGAATTTAACTTTGTAAACAACAAATGTCAGAAATAGGCTTGGTCCACTAGAATTCCATGTGTGATTCAACCTAGTAACATTAACCTGAAATATTACATCCATAACTAAAGCTGGCCATACATGGAGCACATTTTGGCCTATTCATAATAAACAGGTCAGCATTCACTCTATGGGTGGCTCTGTCAGCACCCTCTTACCTGACATTGAAGATGCTGGGCCAAATTGTCATACAATCAGCGCTTGCAAATAAAATGCAGGCACTGTTCGGGTAATTTGACAGCGGGTTGCGTCGGCTGTCAAAATGCAATGTATCATCCATTCAAGCTGTGTGTATGACCAGCTTAAATGTTGGGTGTTCATACGAGTGCTCAGACAACAGACACTCCAAAAACCACACTAAATACTTTCGAGGCACAACTGGGCATTTTTGGCCTTAATTTCAGGTTAACACTGAGCTGCGGGAATGAAGCCGAGTAGTTCAGCTGAACTCGCACAATTTCACTCCCGCATTTCAGTACTGATTTCGGCTCTGATTTCAGAGACATCTGCACAGATGTCAATGTAAATCGCAGTCTGAAATCACAAAAATTAGTATAGAAACTACTTTTTGAAATTGGTGCAGGGCCATAAATGCAGCATTGTACCGATTAAGCCGGTGCCACTGCCACCATTTGACATGTCAAATCATACCAATGTGAACCAGGGCTAAAGGACTAATACTGGATAACCTGAATGCTGGGTGCAGCTCCAGCCAGCATTCAGATATCCCCACTCAGAGTCCAGGACGTCATATGACGGCCTTGGGTGGGAAATGGTTAAACCTAACTCCAACTTTTTACACTCATATTTAGGGTGCGGTTTGTGATATGCAACATGGTGCCATGTGCCCCCCTGCAAACACCTCGCTGGTACTGTGTGAATATTGGAAGGCCTGCAAATCTACACAACCAAAGATCAATTTAAAGCAGAAAGTCTGAAAATATTGACTTACTCTCTAGTGATGCAACCTCCACAAGCTCCCTCACGGGCATCTTCTCCGTGGTTCTTTGGCTGTATATATTGGCAGGTGGGGAGGACAATGAATCTCCCATACACGTACATGATAGTTCAATCATTGTGAGCATGAAATGAGCCAAGAAAATGTACCTTTAGTTTTGCTTTAAATAATCTATAACAGCTGAAGTAACCAGTGAATATAAATTAGTGATGTGATGGTACGCACACATATGGAGTGTTACCTTCACATATCACAAAGAGATTAGGGAAACCAATCTTTAGCAAGGTTTAACTACTCACTTTAGAGTATAAAGTCCACGCAAAATGTTATAAAACCCATTTTCTGCTCCATAACACTTCACCCGTTACAGAGTTGGTCTATCCAAAAATTAATGAGCATCAATGCCCTTTTGCCTTTTAAATCTCTCAGGGATCCCACTGGCAAGAGCTCTGCTAAGAATTTAAAAAAAAAAAAAAAATTAAGGCCTCATTCCGCAGGGATGTTTTGCCAACTCCCATAGAAGCTTTTCCTCCTTGCAGCAGCGTTTTCACAGAACAAATTGCTTTACCCTTTTAAAAGTGTATAACGTATTTAAAGGGCATTTACAGGTGTCAAGCACTTGGACATAATTTCATTTAATTGATCAGAATAATTCATTCTGGCCACGGAAATGAATTAACACTCAAGAGCTAAAACGCGCCTAGCGTTAATGCACATTTAGAAGCATCAAGTGTTTTATTTTCCTGCCATAATTTTGCTGCTTCTGGACACACTGGGAGTGCTTTTTTTCTTCCAGTCTCTAATCGCATATGTGTGCATGGGCACATAGGCTAACATGCAGGGGCATTTAGAGGCAGGGGAAAAAAAAAAAAACAACACCAAACACCAGACTTCCCTAGGAGCAGTTGAAAAAAAAACCTCCAGTGTGCACGAGCCGAAACCTTGACGGCTTGTTCGCACCATACGTGCACGAAAAATTATGGACAAACTGCACAGATTTCACTTGCAGAGACATCATTTTTCATTTACGTTTTAGTGAGTTGTTATCCACGCTGACATTAGTTTTCATGCACATAAGTTATGTGCCCTGTTCACACCACTGTTGATGTCATGTCAGTTTTTTTCCCACATGGAAAACTGCATACACGTTGCAGATTCTTGTGCAGGAAAAATCTCGACGTGATACCAGTGTTGTGGTGTGATCAGGGCACATAGAGAACCATTGTTTTTTTTGTGCCCTTGCAGAACTTGTGCAGAAAAACTGCCATCTCTGCACCATGGTGTGAACAAGGTCTGGTGCAGAGACGTCAGTTTTTGTGCACACATTCTGCAAAGGCACAAAAAAAAAAAAAAAACAAACAAAAAAAAAAAAACAAACAAAAAAAAAAAAACAAAAAAAAACACCCCAATGGTTCCCTGCTCACACCACAACACTGATATTATGTGCAGATATTTTTTATGCGCAGGAATCTGCAACGTGTTTTCTGCATGGGGAAAACAAAACAAAAACCTGACAGGATATCAACATTGGTGTAAAGACTAATGCGCATGAAAACCGATGTCAATGTGCATAACAACTTACTGAAACGCGCATAAAAACTGATGTCTCTGCAAGTGAAATCTGCGTGGTTTTCCCATCAGTTTTCATGCCTGTATGGTGTGAATGAAGCCTGAGGGTCCATGAACACTGGGGCTTGGAAAAACAAAACCATCACGCCAGAACTTTTTAGCAGAAAAAACACAAAAACAAAAAAAATACCCTTATATGAAGCATTTAGCGTTTTTTTCTGTCAGAAGACTCCAAACAGGCAAAAGCAGAAAGTTTTTTTCCTGCCTCTGCGCTGAGCTTTAAATATGCCTCTAAACATTCTAAATGTGCATGGATGCATAGGAAAACACTGAGCTGCTTCTACAGGCAAAACTCCCATAGAATCAGCGTTTATACAGTTGGATTTTAAGTCATGAAGAATACAGTAGGGCACAACATACAGGCAGGTACCTAGTCCATGTTGTCCACCAGAAAAAAAAAAAAAAAAAAGGCATGTCTACCCAACATAGTCCAACCATAACTAAAGCAGACCTAGGTATACTCATCTTTTAAGCAGCTCAACCTATTTAGAAAAGTATAAATTCCAGAGACTGGAAGTTTGGGTCAGATGAAATGCAACCAATGAAAGACACCTAATAAATGATTAGTTATTAAATGATCCTTTGATTTTGCATGTTTGTTGATTTACATTAGGTACATAAAAAAGTGAGTATATGACAAAAAGACTTTGTTTTGGTGGTCGTTGGAGGCCATATTAGCCACAACATGTATAATTCTGTCAATCCTTGTTTTTATTGCTATGAAGTTGTAGGACAAATTGTGCTCCCCCCTCTTCCCCCCCCCAAAGAAATGAACATTTTCTAAATTTGTCAAAATAATTTTTAACACTGTTTATCTGAAAAGATTGGGGAAAAAAAAAAACATCAAATTATTTGACAAGCAAAAAAGAACATGTTCAATGTCCTGAAGTGCCCAAAAAAAAAAGACATGACCATATTTTAATGTTAATAATAATCTATACTTCAAAAAAAGTTTTCAATTTTGGTCAAACAATTGTTTCTAATCTAGAACAAAAACGGTCACAGTGTAATGTTTAACAAAGGAAGCAAAGGAAATGTACACAAAACACAGGGCACCCAGTGGGTGATGTAGAGGTTTTTGAGGAAGTGTTACAAGTTATCATTTCAAGTAGTGCAGCATCTCTGCATGTTTTTTCTTTCAGATGCAAATCCTTTAACCCAGCGGCACGTAGGAACTTTGATAGGAAATATAAATATTGCTTCTTCTATTTCCGATTAGAAAGAGTCATCAATATATAACCGTGGTGGCCTTACCACTGCCACCCTTGGCCACTCATCCTCTGAAAACGAGCTGAGGCTGTCTGATTCAGAGTCCAGCTCGCTAAAGCCATCCATCCAATCAGTACTTGACTCACTGCGTACGTCTTCCTCCTCAGTGATGAAGCTTTGTCCTGGCTCCAAGCAAGATGGGTAGACACGGGCAGAAAGGGAAATGAAGCCTGTGTCATAATGAAGAAGACCTAACATGGTGCCGATGTTCACCCAGCGATCATTGGTCAAATCATACTCATGAACAGTCACACGGTTCTTCTTCCACTGAACAATGGTGGTAGTGATAAGCAGAAGTTTGGAACCATGTTTTACAATCTGGTAATTGTTGGTGTTACCTTCAGCGGGTATGGGGCTGATCCGTCGCCACTCTCCCCTGGCTGGATTGTAGGCCTTCACCAAAGGAATGTCACATATGCAGTAGATTTCATCATTGAAGACGCAGGCTTCCTGGAAGTCACATCGCTTTAAAGAGGCACAGTTGAGCCACTGGTTACATGAAGGGTCATAGCACAACATTCTTTTGTTACTGATAGCATACAAATGGTCATTACAGGTCACCAGTTCAAAGGCATAAAAAGAATGAGGCACCGGAGCAACCAGCGCCCACTGATTCCTCTGCACACTGTAGCATTCCACATCTTTGATCTTGGCACCGGTCGATGGGTCACGTCCCCCTACAATATAGACGTAACCATTGAGGTAAGCCACATCCATACCTTCTCGGCACAGCAGCCTTTCTGCTAGGAGTTGCCAGCTGTTCTGGACGGGGCTGTAAACCCAAAGCTGCTTCATAGGTTGAGTAGCCAAGTACAAGTCGTTCTCTGGAGAGACGCATACAGCAGATGAGGTGACTGCTTTGCCGTGCGCTAGGTTGGTCAGTGGAGAAGGCATGGTGTAAATGTCCCCTGAATAAGGGTCATAGCACAAGAAGGGCTCCTTACGGTGACCAAAGAAGATGACCATTTCCTTGGCTATCATGCCGATTCTGCGGAGCGGACTACTCTCCTGGCATGGTAGCATGCAGGTGGCGTGTTTGTCCTCCTTGCCTGGTAGGACAGAGTCCAGATAGTGCAAGCACTGTTTGCGCACCAATGGCTTGGCCCTGAGGCTCTCCAGATACACATGGTCCTTCTCTGTGAAGTGCTGCCAGCGGACACAGGCCAGGACCTCCTGACACCCATCAGCCGCCTCCTTTGGATTGGCCTCCAGCCAACGCAGGGCGGCGTTGCACACCACTCTCTCACTGCCCACGTCCAGGTTGTCCATGCTCAGGACCGCTTTCAGCTGGGCCAAACTCAGCTCGCAAAGTTCCTCCCCAAGGGCGAGCTGCTCAAAGTGGCGTGCCATGAAGGCGAGGGAGCGCAACCTAAGCTCGGGGTGGTCAAAGGCATCGGCAAAGCGGAGGATGCTGGCACAGTTGTGAAGGTCGAGGCGGCGGGCGAGGTAGTTGGCACAGGCTTGCCGTACGTACTCCAGTTGCAGCATGTCGGCAGCGGCATAGAGGCGCTGGACGTTGCCCTCGGTGACGGTGACGCGGCCTGTGTAGCAGTAGTCAATGATCAGGGCCATGGACTCTGGGCTCACGTCATGCAGGGTGACCTCCTGCTGCTTGCTCTCATACAGGCCCCCGGTGAACATGCTCTTGAAGTACGGGCAGGCCGCAGACAGTACATTACGGTTACACAGGAAGCTCCGGCTGCTCTCCGGCTCCTCGGGGCCCCCTCCCAGCACACGGAGGGTGACATCACACAGCAGCTGCGAGTCATAAAACGATTTCAGCTGCGCCAGAAGGGACGAGGCGTGACCCGAGTCCTCCAGAACCTCCGGACCGGAGAACAAGCTCGACACCCCCAGACCAGACATGACACCGAGCGCCTCACTCACACCACTTCCTTCCTGCCGACGCCGGCCGCATGACGTCAGCGCGCAGGTCACATGGCGCTGCCACGGATCAACGGTGTTGTGCCGAGAATGGTTTCCCCGTCGAAATCTGTTCCCCCGGCTCTCGGCTTAGATCGGAACCCCGCCTGTCCAGCCCTCTGCACTGCGGCTCCTCCCACTCTACCCCAATGCAAATCACACTTCTGCCGTCCCGCCCCTGTGCGCGTCCCCTGTACAATATTATTAGTCCATCCACACATTACATATATATATATATATATATTAATATTACAATAGTATTACTCCTTCCATATTATATATATATCTATAGATATATACACATATATATATAGAGAGAGATCTATAGATATATCTATATATATATGGAAGGAGTAATAATATTGTACTATATATATATGTGTGGATGGACTAATACATATAGATATATATTTATGGAAGGAGTAATACTATTGTACCATATATATATATATATATATATATATATATATATATTTATATATATATATATATATATATATGTGTGTGTGTATGGACTAATAATAATTCGGGGTAGAGTGGGAGGAGCCGCAGTGCAGAGGGCTGGAAAGGCGGAGTTCCGATCTGAGCCGAGAGCCAGGGGGAACAGATTTCGATGGGGAAACCATTCTCGGCAGAACACCTGTGAGGGTCACACTCTTCCCCAGGCAGGCATGCTGGACAGAGCAGTGTGCGAATCTCTCCTCTTCTATGGCAGCTGCACCGAGCTGGCTGTCGCCCATGGGAGGACTTCTGTCCCCGCCCACCACCAGCGTGACCTGTCAGTCACCTATCACAATAGCCACAGGAAGTGGCCACAGGTAGTGGGCGGGCCAGCAACAGTAAGACTCCGCCTTCTAGACTCAGGGGGAGGAGATACAGAAGACGCTCTCTGGCTGCTGTCGCTCTCCTGCGGCCAGAGGCGGATTCAGAGCACGGTTGCTAGGCGCGGGGCGGCCATATCAACCAGTTCGGCAATGTTTATTGCTACAACACCGATCACCCCACCGGGCACTTCTCCTCCTCACACGTCACTCACCGATTGAATCAACTTTATTAAACCACGGACAATGCCGAGTGTACAGGTGAGCGACCCGTCATATGATGTAATGGGAGTGACGTATGGGACGTCACGTACGTCACCCTCATCTGACGGGGCACCGCCGCCATCTTTGTTGAAGGCAATAGCCGTTTTAAAATGATAAAATTGAATAAAACGAAATAGATAAATATCTCCGCCCTGTATAAAAGATTCTCCTAATATTTATTGCATCCAATAGGAAACATTCCAGTTTTATCAATATGTAGTATTACAGTCTATAGGATTTCATTATAAGGAAGATATCAGATCATTTCCAGCTCTGCATGATCCCCAAAATCAGATCCATGCTGTGCACAGTGCCTGGCGCAGCCCAGATGATACATTTTGCAGCAGCTGTAAAGTGAAGTTGCTCTCTTGCAGCTTAGCAACACTATGATGTCATAGTGACACTGATGCAAAGGCTTTAAATAGAACAGCAGCAGCTGCAGAGTAGCAGTTGGTCTTTGATCTCAGCTGAGACAGGTGTGTCTGGAAGGAGCTCCAGGTATTTTCTCACTGAATTTCAAAGCTTTCTTTTTCCATATTGGTATTGAGTGTTTATTCAAAACCTTCTATTGATAGCGATCAGCAAGCGCAGATTTCTATCTTTATTTCTTGTAGTAACTAACATTTCTTGTCAGTTACTAATCTTCACAAAAATGAGGAATCAGATCATTGCCGTAATTTTTACTCTACTGTGCACATGGGCAGGAGTACGAGAGGTTACCAAACCCTCTCCAGAAATCTCCATGCCCCTCAAGGAAGAGAACATCAATACTCCGGTGCAGATAGTGGAGGAATTAGGCAAAGGAATTGAACGTGACCCCCCAGAGATTTATATGAAAGAGGAGGAGACTGTACAGTCAATAGGGGGGCCAGGGGAGAGTTCATGCATTTTTAAACCATTCTCATGGTCAGAAAAGCAAAGAGACTCCCAAAAAGAGACAGACATCCACATTCCAGTGAAGTCCAAGATTGAGTCCACAGGGCAGCAAGTGGACGAATTGGACAGAGGAAGGGAAAATTCCCCTCCCGAAATCCAGGGGGTAGAAGAGGAGACAACAGGGGAATTTCCATGGATTTTCAAAATATTCTATCCATGGTTAGTAAAGAAAAAAGTCTCCCAAAAAACCCCAGATACCCACATTCCGGTGGAGGAGTCCAAGATTGAGTCCACGGAGCAGCAAGTGGAGGAGTTGGACAGAAAAACTGAAAATAACCCCCCAGAGATCTACGTGATAGAAGAGGAGACTGTGAAGACAACGAAGAGGCCAGGGGAAATTGCATGGGTTTTTAAAATATTATATCCATGGTTAGGAAAGCAAAAAGCCCCCCAAAAAAAAACAGATACCCACATTACGATGGAGGAGTCCAAGATCAAGTCAACAGAGCAGCAAGTGGAGGACTTGGACAGAAAATTTGAAAATGACCCCACAGAGATCTACGTGATAGAAGAGGAGACTGTGAAGACAACGAAGAGGCCAGGGGAAATTCCATGGGTTTTTAAAATATTATATCCATGGCTAGGAAAGCAAGAAGTCTCCCAAGAAACCCCAAATACCCACATTTCGGTGGAGGAGTCCAAGATCGAGTCCACGGAGCAGCAAGTGGAGGACTTGGACAGAAAAATTGAAAATGACCCCCCAGAGATCTATGTGATAGAAGAGGAGACTGTGAAGACAACGGAGAAGCCAGGGGGAATTCCATGGGTTTTTAAAATATTATATCCATGGTTAGGAAAGCAAAAAGTCTCCCAAGAAACCCCAAATACCCACATTCCGGTGGAGGAGTCCAAGATCGAGTCCACGGAGCAGCAAGTGGAGGACTTGGACAGAAAAATTGAAAATGACCCCCCAGAGATCTATGTGATAGAAGAGGAGACTGTGAAGACAACGGAGAAGCCAGGGGGAATTCCATGGGTTTTTAAAATATTATATCCATGGTTAGGAAAGCAAAAAGTCTCCCAAGAAACCCCAAATACCCACATTCCGGTGGAGAGGTCCAAGATCGAGTCCACGGAGCAGCAAGTGGAGGACTTGGACAGAAAAATTGAAAATGACCCCCCAGAGATCTATGTGATAGAAGAGGAGACTGTGAAGACAACGGAGAAGCCAGGGGGAATTCCATGGGTTTTTAAAATATTATATCCATGGTTAGAAAAGCAAAAAGTCTCCCAAGAAACCCCAAATACCCACATTCTGGTGGAGGAGTCCAAGATCATGTCCACGGAGCAGCAAGTGGATGACTTGGACAAAGGAAGGGAAAATAACCCTCCAGAGATCCAGAAGCTAGTGAAGCAGTTACACAAAAACTCAACAGAGCAGGAAGTGGATGATATGGTAAAAGGAACGGCAAACGGGCCATCAGAATATTGTTAGTCAGAACACTTTAAGGGATTAGTCCTAATGCTGCTGATGATGATGCTCGTACTGCTGCTGGAGACGCTTTTAGCACTGCTGGCGCTGCTCATATCATTCAAGCCGTTCAACCGATTCTTCCCACCATCGAATGACAACATGACCCCACCAACGAGTGGTCACAGCAGCCCAACAACAAGTAGCGATAGCACTTCATCAAGCAACGATAGCACTTCATCGAGTGATTACTTTACCCCACCGACAATGGCGGAAATCAGTTAAGGTCTCATGGATAACATCGTCCGTCAAGTGCCGGTCCCATTAAGCCAGGAAGACATAGGCAGACTCCACCACTCAAGCCGACAATCCTGCCAAGTGCTAGGGGTGGCATTTATGATTACACAGAGACACCGTCACTCAAGCTGACAACCCTGCCATCAAGTGCTAAGGGTGGCATTAATACTGCCACGTCATCTTGCCAGTGTCCAAGTGATCATATCACCCGGCCACCAAGTGATAAAATCATTCCATCATCAGATGAATAAGCTCAGGAAAAACAGAACACTCAGGCGCCTCAAGACCTTTTGGCGTCGTTCAAGGGACAGCGTACTAAATGAATAGATGCCTGCCTTTTGATGGAGAACATCTCTTTGGTGCCTTTAACGCAAACCCTAACCCTATATACAAGTGTGTGTGGGGGGGGGGGGGGGGTGGGTGGCTGACCTATATACAGGTGTGTGGGGGGGTGGGTGGCTGACCTATATACAGGTGGGTGTGGGGGTGGCTGCCATATATGCAGGTTTGTGTGGGGAGGGGGAGGGGCTGACATATATGTATATGCAGCTTTGTGTGTGGGGGGATGGCTGACCTATATACAGGTGTGTGGGGGGCTGACCTAAATACAGGTGTGTGTGGGGGGGGGGGGTGGCTGACCTATATACAGGTGTGTTGGGGGGGGGGGGTGGGTGGCTGCCCTATATGCAGGTGGGTGTGGGGGTGGCTGCCATATATGCAGGTTTGTGTGGGGAGGGGCTGACATATATGTATATGCAGGTTTGTGTGTGGGGGGATGGCTGACCTATATACAGGTGTGTGGGGGGCTGACCTAAATACAGGTGTGTGTGGGGGGGGGGGTGGCTGACCTATATACAGGTGTGTGGGGGTGGTGTGGCTGCCATATATACAGGTGTGTGTGGGGGGTGGCTGCCATATATGCAGGTTTGTGTGCTGGGAGGGGGAGTGGCTGACATATACAGGTAGGTGTGTGTGTGTGTGTGTGTGTGTGTGTGTGTGGGGGCTGACATATATGCAGGTTTGTGTGTGGGGGGGGGGTGGCTGACCTATATACAGGTGTGTGCCTCGCGTTGGTGGTGCAGTGGTGAGCATAGCTGCTTATTCAGCAGCTGACCCGGGTTCGATTCCCGGCCAATGCAATTGCCAAGATGGCTGCCTCGACTGTTAACTGCTTTGTGTCCCCAGGGAGAATTCTAAATCATACAAATCAGAAACATAAGGGGAATACAAAGACGCTGAATTTCAAAAGAGCCAACTTCCCTAAACTACGAACTTTGCTAGAAGGCATAAATTGGGATAAAATCTTAGGAACAAAGAACATGGAGGAAAGATGGGTTTGCTTTAAGAGCATATTAAATAAGTGCATCAGCCAATGCATCCCATTGGGTAATACATTTAAAAGAGCTAACAAAAGTCCTGGATGGCTTATCTCCAAAGTAAAAATGCATATAAAAGCAAAGGAGAAGGCCTTCAAAAAATACAAGGTTGAAGGATCATCATCAGCATTCAGACTTTATAAAGAATAAAGAATGCAACAAGAAATGTAAGATTGCAATAAGGGCGGCTAAGACAGAACGGAGGAGAGTAAAAAATCCCAAGAAATTCTTTAATTATATAAACAGTATCAAAGAGGACAAAACATATTGGTCCCATAAAGAATGAGGAAGCACATCTGGTTACAAAGGATGGGGAGATGGCAAAGGTATTGAATTTATTATTCTCCTCAGTCTTCACAAGGGAATCGGGGGGCTTCAGTAACCAAAACTGCAGTGTTTATCCTCATGACAAATCCACGGTTAACAGAGGACAGAATTAAAATTAGACTTGGGAAACTTAACATTAATAAATCACCAGGACCAGATGGCTTGCACCCGAGGGTACTTAGGGAACTCGGTCAAGTAATTGCCAGACCGTTGTTCCTAATTTTTACTTACAGTCTACTGACTAGAATGGTACCAGCTGACTGGAGAAAAGCCAATGTAGTACCAATATTTAAAAATGGCCCAAAATACATCCCTGGGAATTACAGACCAGTTAGCCTAACATTAATAGTATATAAACTCTTGAAGGGGATGATAAAAAAAGAGGTTTAACCTTAAACTACATAGAGGGTTCTTTACTGCAAGAGCGGTAAGGATTTGGAATTCCCTTCCACAGGTGGTGGTCTCAACGGGGGGCATCGATAGTTTCAAGAAACTATTAGATAAGCACCTAAACGACCGCAACATACAGAGATATACAATGTAATACTGACATATAATCACACACATAGGATGGACTTTTTTCAACCTCTACTACTACTACCATCCCTATATCCCCTAGAATAACCCTCCCTGTAACCCCAATACTACCCCCCCCTATATCCCCAAGAATAACCCACCCTGTAAACCCAATACTAACCCTCCCTATAGCCCCAAGAATAACCCTTCCTGTAACCCCAATACTAACCCCCCTATATCCCCAAGAATAACCCTCCCTGTAACCCCAATACTAACCCTCCCTATAGCCCCAAGAATAACCCTTCCTGTAACCCCAATACTAACCCCCCCTATATCCCCAAGAATAACCCTCCCTGTAACCCAATACTAACCCTCCCTATAGCCCCAAGAATATCCCTCCCTGTAACCCCAATACTATCCCTCCCTGTAACCCTAACATTGCTCTTCCAGTAGCTATTAGGAGAGAGAGAGAAGATAATAATATCTTCTGCAGTCAGCAATGTATTAACTCCTTCAGATCCGCACCATAGCCGAATGACGGCTACAGCGCGGATCTGCTTTGCCGGGAGGGCGTCAATAGATGTCCTCCCCTTAGCAGGCTAGCCACGCCCCCCTGCAGGGTGCACGCTGTGATCACCCGAGTCTTAAGGGGTCGATCCCAACCCCTTACCACGTGATCAGTTGTCAGCCAATGACAGTTGATCATGTGATGTAAACAGAGAATCAGTAAACTTTTTTTTTTTTTTTTCTCACGCTGACAGCGTGAGGAGAAAAAAAAGCCGATCACGACTCCTGTTGAAGAGACATCGGTCCCGATCTGTGAGAGGTGAAACTGCCTCATGTGTGCCCACAGTGCCCACCAATCAGTGCTACCTATTAATGCCCACCAGTGGTGCCTCATCAGTGCCACCTAGAAGTACTGCCTATCAGTGTCGCCTACCAGTGCCCATCACTGCCACCCATCAGTGCCCATCACTGCCACCCATCAGAGCCCATGAGTGCCATCTATTAGTGCTCTACAGTGTCACCTATCAATGCCCTTCAGTGCCACCAATCAGTGCCCACCAGTGCTGCCTATTAGTGCCCATCAATGTCGCCTTATCAGTGACCCCTATTGGTGCCCACTAGTGCAGCCTCATCAGCGTACATCAATGAAGGAGAAAAATTACCTGTTTGCATAATTTATTAACAAAATATGAAACAGTTTTCTATTTTTTTCATTCAGTCTTTTTTAATAATAATAGTAAAAAAAAAAAAAAAAAAAACAGGTGATCAAATATCACCAAAAGGAAGCTCTATTTGTGGGAACAAATTAGAAAAATTCAATTTGAGTACAGTGTTGGATGACCTCACAATTGTCATTCAAAGAGTGACAACGCTAAAAGCTAAAAATTGGTCTGGGCAGGAGGGGGGGGGGGGGGGGTTTAGGTGCCCGGTAAGCAAGAGGTTAAACATAACCACCAAAAACATGGAGTTAGGAAGGCATCCATGAGTAGAGTAGGATCCCCATCATCCAGGTATCGGCAATAGAGGAGGGAAGCAGGAGCCATAGAGAGGCGAAACCCCCAATCTGCGCTGCTTCCTGTCAATATTTGCACTGACCCAATAATAATGTTCCCTGTATCCTCAACACTAGCCTTCCCTGTAACCCTAACAATAACCCTCCCTGTAATCCTAACACTAACCCTCCCTGTAATCCTAACACTAACCCTCCCTGTAATCCTAACACTAACCCTCCCTGTAATCCTAAAACTAACCTTCCCTGTAATCCTAACACTAACCTTCCCTGTAATCCTAATGCCGCGTACACACGTATCAGACTGTCTGGCGGACTGTCCGCCGGACTTTCCGAACAAGGTACCTGCCCACACACGGTACTTTTGCAGCGGACTAGGTATGGCGGACTAAGTCCACTGGACTGTCCGCCGTACTTTTGAAATGAACGGACTCGCCCACACACACGGAGGAAAGTCCACTCATTTTAAGCGCGGCTCCAGGTAGCCGAAAAAATGCCCCCCCCCCCCCCCCAGGTCCATATCAGACCCTTATCCGAGCACGCTACCCGGCTGGCCAGGAAAGGGGGTGGTGACGAGCGAGCCGTGTGCCCTCAACATGGGGGTGCCTTGGGGAAGGGGGGGCCGCGCGGCATAGTGACCGGAGACAGCGACGAGGCAACATCTCCAGAAGAGAAGAACAGAAGAAGAGAAGAGAGAAGAAGGCGGCAGCAGCGACAGAATACCGGGCCACCACTTGTAAAAGAGCTAGAAGGCGGCGAGGTGGCCCGGCAAGAAGAACCGAAGAGGGGGACAAGACCCCCGAATTCAGAAGAAGAGGGCGGCAGCGAAGAAAGCCGGGCTCCTCCGCTAGTAAAAGAGCTAGCAGAAGATAGCGGAGGAGTCCGGCAAGAAGACCCCCGAAGACGGAAGAAGACCCCCGGAGCTGTGCAATAAACTATTTTAACACTTGTGTGTTGTTTTTTTTACATTTTTTTCACAGGTGAATGGGTAGGGGTACATTGTACCCCATACTCATTCACATAGGGTGGGGGGCGGGATCCGGGGGCCCCTTATTAAAGGGGGCTCACGGATTCCAAAAAGCCCCACCTCCCCCGCCAACCAACGGCCAGGGTTGTCGGGAAGAGGCCCTTGTCCTCATCAACATGGGGACAAGGTGTCCCCCCCTCCCCAAGGCACCCCCCATGTTGAGGGCACGCGACCTGGTACGGCTCAGGAGGGGCTCGTCCCCAACTCCTTTCCTGGCCGGCCGGGTAGCGTGCACGGATAAGGGTCTGATATGGACCTAGGGGGGACCCCACGCCGTTTTTTCGGCGTAGGGATTCCCCTTTAAGTCCATACCAGGTAACGGGACCAGCGACGCCTCCTTCACTGGTCCCGGCTACCTGGAGCCGTGCTCAAAATGAGCGGACTTTTCTCCGGGCGGGAAAAGTCAGTTCATTTCAAAAGTACGGCGGACTGGCACACACACGGCTGTACTGTCCGCCGAAATGCGAGTGTGGCGGACAGATTGATGGGCAAAACTCCAATCTTAGTCCGCTGGACATTTGGCTAAAAAAAGTCCGCCAGAGCCTACACACGGGTGGATTGTCTGGCGGACTTTAGTCCGCCGGATTGTTTGATCGCGTGTACGCGGCATTACACTAACCCTCCCTGTAACCCGAAAACTCTCCCTGTATCCCTAATGCCGCGTACACACGATCAAACTATCTGGAGGATGCTGGGACTGTGACATCATAATTGGCGGGGACATCACCCAGTGACCCCCACCCATTGTCCCTATATAAGTCGCCGCGCAACACGTCCCTGTCATTGCAGCCAGAGACAGCGACGAGTCTCAACATCTCAAGAAAGAAGAGAAGGCTGCGACAGAAGACCGGGCAACCGCTAGTAAAAGAGCTGGAAGAAGGAGCGGAGGCCCGGCCGAAAATGGGTTAAATCCACCCGCAATACGCCACTGCCCCATTGATTTTAATGGGGAGGAGCAGTGAATTCACGGCTCCAAAGAAGCTGCCGGCAGGACATTTTCTGGTTCCCTGCCAGCGCACTGCTTCAGTGTGAAAGGCGGTTTGCAGGCGCTATTTTTAACACTATAGTGCCTGCAAAACGCCCCACTTCACACCACCTTGCAGTCCAGTGCATTCTTTTTCTGTATTAAAAATGCATGGATAGTAGGTTATATGGTTTTCAATGGCACAGTTCACACCAGTGCAGTCAGTGCCAGTGTATTCCAGTTAAAGTAGAACATACTGGATTTTTTTCTGCATTGAAATGTACTGGAACATGGTAAAACGGATAAAAAAAAAAAAAAACACACGTTCTTCTTTAAGGTGAATGCACCGGAATGCATCAAAACCAGACAAAAGCATCTGGAATGGATCCAGACTGCGTTTCTTTGGTGTGAACTGGCAGAGAAGTTTTGGATTCATTTATTTTTTTAAGAATCATACACCATGAGAACTGAGCGCACCATCAATCGCTCGGTTCTCAGAGCTCACCGCTGTCTGCTCATTGCCAACCCTCCTCACTGGAGCGCTGGGCTATGCAGGGGGTGGGAGTAGCTGACTCTGGCTCTCAGTGGCTGAGCCAGGTGCTGGTCCAGGGTTGTGGGCAGATCCTGGACTATATTCTCATGATGTTTCTCCAGGCTGCACCTCTGTCTGCTCTGCCACCTCTTCGCTCACTGAAACACTGGGCCATGAAGGGGGTGGGAGCAGCCAGCTCAGCGTCTGAGAGGCTGAGCTGAGTGACAGTCCAGGCATGTGGGCGGATCCCGACTTTGTCGCGATCTTGCCAGAGCTTGGACCGGCCCTGTAACCTCAGCCCGCTGTCAACTGAAAATGGGTCACAGGCGTGCAGAGCAAACGGACCAAGGCCCTTCTCCCTGATCGCTCAGTTTGGCTGGGTGGCCCGCTCTAGGAACAGTCCTGGTGGTTCCAAACTTCTTCCATTTATGAATGATGGAGGCCACTGTGCTCATTGAGACCTTCAATGCTGCAGAAAATTTTCTGTAACCTTCCCTAGATCTGTGCCTCGATACAATCATGTCTCAGAGGTCTACAGACAATTCCTTGGACTTCATGGCTTGGTTTGTGCTCCGACATGCATGGTTAACTGTGGGACCTTATATAGACAGGTGTGTGCCTTTACAAATCTCGGCCAACCAACTGAATTTACCACGCATGGACTCCAATCAAGTTGTAGAAACAGCTCAAGAATTTTCAGTGGCAACAGGATACACCTTGTCATGGCAAAGGCTGTGAACACTTATGAACATGTGATTGTTTTCAATAAATTTGCAAAGGAAAGGTTTCAAACAAACTTCTTTCATGTTGTCATCATGGGGTATTGTTTGGAGAATTTTGAGGAAAATTATGAATTTAATCTATTTTGGAATAAGGCTGTAAAATAAAAATGTGAAGCGCTGTGAATACTTTCTGTATTCTCTGTATGTATGGCTGTACGAAACATTTTTTTTTTATAAGTACCTATACTGTTTAATTCCTTTACAAGATATAGTATATCCTTTTTGTGTTAAAAAGCCCTCTTGATCACAAACTTTTTTTTCCTTAGTAAAATTCCACTTTATAAAGCAGAATTAAAAACTGTATCTGAGCACCACAAACCAAAAATCCTAATTCATTTTTGATGTTTAACCACTTGCTTACTGGGCACTTAAACACCCTTCCTGCCCAGACCAATTTTCAGCTTTCGGTGCTCTCACACTTTGAATGACAATTACTCAGTCATGCAACACTGTACCCAAATGAATTTTGTGTCCTTTTTTTCCCACAAATAGAGCTTTCTTTTGGTGGTATTTGATCACCTCTGGGGTTTTTATTTTTTGCGCTATAAATGAAAAAAGACCGAAAATTTTGAAAAAAAACGCATATTTCTTTGTTTCTGTGACAGAATTATGCAAATTATTAATTTTTCTTCATAAATTTTGGCCACAATTTATACTGCTACATATCTTTGGTAAAAATAACCCAAATTAGTGGATATTATTTGGTCTTTGTGAAAGTTAGAGAGTCTACAAGCTGTGGTGCGAATCGCACAAAATTGATCACATCTGATGTACTGGTGGCCTATCTCGCTTCTTGTGACCCAAACAAGTCAGGAAAGTACAAATACCCCCCAAATGACCCCTTTTTGGAAAGTAGACATTCCAAGGTATTTAGTAAGAGGCATGGTGAGCTTTTTGATGTTGTCATTTTTTTCCCACAATTCTTTGCAAAATGAAGATTTTTCATTTTCTTTATTTTTCTCCACAAAATTGTCATTGTAATAGGTTATTTCTCTCACGTGGCATGTGTATACCACAAATGACACCCCCCAAAAAATTCTGCTACTCCTCCTGAGTATTACAATACCACATGTGTGGGACTTTTTCGCAGCCTGGCCACATAGAGAGGCCCAACATGCAGGGAGCGCCATCACGTGTTCTAGGAGCATAAATTACACATCTAACTTGTTGACTACTTATTACACTTTTGAAATACCAGGACAATGACACGTGACACTGATGACAGATGGCACTGATACGTGGCAACGATGACACTTATACGTGGCACTGATGACACGTGGCACTGATGACAGATGACACTAATATGTGGCACTGATGACACGTGGCACTAATACGTGGCACTGATGACACGTGGCACTAATACGTGGCACTGATGACACGTGGCACTAATATGTGGCACTGATGACACGTGGCACTAATACGTGGCACTGATGACATGTGGCACTAATACGTGGCACTAATACGTGCCACCGGTGACAGATGGCACTAATACGTGGCACCAATGACACGTGACACTGATGACAGATGGCACTGATAAGTGGCATTGATGACACGTGACACTGACAACAGATGGCACGTGACACTGACAGGTGGCACTGATGACAAATGGCACTGATACGTGGCACTGATGACAGATGGCACTAATACGTGGCACTGATGACAGATGGCACTATGTGGCACTAATAACACGTGGCACTGATGACAGATGCCACTTATACGTGGCACTGATGACAGATGGCACTGGGGACAAATGGCACTGACAACAGGTGGCACTGGGGACAGATAGCACTGCGGGCAGGTGGCACTGGGGTGGGGTGGATTGCACTGGGGTGGATGGCACTGGGGCGGATGGCACTGGGGCGGATGGCACTGGGGCAGGATGGCACTGGGGCAGGATGGCACTGGGGCAGGATGGCACTGGGGCAGGATGGCACTGGGGCAGGATGGCACTGGGGGGGGGGGCATGGCACTGGGGGGGGTGGCACTGGGGGAGGATGGCTCTGGGGGAGGATGGCACTTTTTATTAAACTTTTTTTTTACTTTTTTTCTTTTTTACACTGACGGCTGCTGCAGCCGTTCTTCTCTCCCCTCTCACACGCTGTCTGTGTGAGGAGGGAGAGCGGCGCTGAGAGATGATCTCATATGTTTACATATGAGATCATCTCCCATTGGACACGCCGATCACGCTGTAAACGGCCGCTGTGATTGGCCGTTTACAGCGATCTGTGTTTGCCTGTCCCCGGGGGACACGGCAAACACAGAACTTCCGCGATGCGCGCCCGCGGCGGCGCGCATTGCGGAAGTAAACACCAGGCCGTCCAGGGACGGCCAGGCACGGGAAGCCGCCCGCCCTAAGGCCGGCATTCGGCTATAGGGCGGGCAGGAAGCGGTTAAAAGCAAACTCGCCCATCCATGTCTTCATGCTTTATTTTGTTGAGAAATCACTTTGAAAAACACCTAGTCGTGGCCATCTTGAATAATGGCAGATAATTCATGTAGAATTTGCTTCCTGGAGTCCATCTGCCCTTAGCTCAGGCATACAGGTAGGAAGGTGTGATTAGCTGAGAAAGCCCCTCCTCCAGATGAAAGAAAAACAAAATGCCCATGACCTTTGGGATGTATGACATGATTTTGGCTTAGGCCAGAAACCCGTAAACAACTGAAGAAATGTAAAAAAATAAAATAAAATAAATAAAAAGGTTCAAACAAAAAATAGTCTACTCCTTTCTAATTACTACGGCTAACATAACAATTAAACATAGTTTATTGAGAGAGTTTAGTTTCCTTTAATGAGCCTCTGACCTAGAGTGGTGGCTGGTGTTAGACAGGTGACCCCGACACTGCCAACCTGTTGAAATTGGGGCTGGATGGCTAACAGTCTCGTTTTCTTGCTGCTAACAAGCTGCTGTCTCCTATGTCATCACTCTTCCTCTAGTGGAGGTCTCTCTGTCAATAGGAACTGATACTCAGCAGAAACAGAGCAACATCCCACTGCATCGGGTTACAGATTGCTTTCATAGGACACTCTTATGCCGTGCACACATGACCAGACTTTCCGACGGACTTGGCTACACACAATCACACCAAAGTCCGACGGATTCGACTGTGATGACGTACGACCGGACTAGAATAAGGAAGTTCATAGCCAGTAGCCAATAGCTGCCCTAGCATCGGTTTTCGTCTGTCGGACTAGCATACAGACAAACAGATTTTTCGACCGGACTCGAGTCCGTCGGAAAGATTTGAAACGTGTTCTAAATCTAAAGTCTGTCTGATTTTTTAACAGCAAAGGTCCGATGAAGCCCATACGCGATTGAGTTGTCCAACGGATTTGTTCCGTCAGACCTTTGCTGTCGATAAGTCCAGCTGTGTATACACGGCATTAGCCATCACCTGTACAAAGTCACCCATCTGACTTGGCGCATTGTCCTGCTGCTTGACAATGCAATCTGATAGATGGGTGCTCTGCTGCTGGGAATTTATCTGTAGGGCCAGAATTGCCCCTCTGATATCAGCCTTGCGTGGGGTAGGATTGCACAGGCTGCATAGTCAAGCAGCAGAGAAATGGGGTTAGTCAGATGGATGATTTTATAGCAGCGATTAAATCACTAATGCCAACAGATTTGTCACAAAGAAACGGACTGGTGCTATAGCATTCCAATTGTGTGCTCTGCTACAGACCACTCTCCTTCAGCATTTTGCAACTAAGCCATAGATTTCAATGGCAAAGATGCTGCTTGTGGGACTTTTTTTCTCGTCCTGCAAGCGATCCGCTCCAGTGTGAAAGCACTCAGGTTCTTACATACCGGGGCTCCAGAAGGGGGCATTTTTTAGGTGCTATTTTTAGCCCAAAGCGCCTGAAAAACAACCCAGTGTGAAAGTGGCCAAACTCAATCATTGATCTACTAATCTCTGATAATTAGTGAGTTAGCAGTTCTATACAAAGTAACTGTCTTCCTTAGCAAGATATCAAGCTGTAACCCAATTGCCTAATACATGCTTGTTTACACAGCGTTTAGTACAAGTCCATGTCAGATGGGCCATTTATTTGGAACAATCCTTTTTTTTCATAGATATTTTCTATGGAATTGCTAACCCACTACGTTTGAAGAAGCTTCTTCTTCATAAAAAGGAGCACTGAAGGAGGTGATGCGAGTTCTTTTTTTTTTTTTTTTTTTTAAACGGTCAATGAAAATTTCTGTCCTATAGTTGGGTTGGACCTCTTTCTTGGTTGTTTTGTAATAAAAGTAACATGGTGAAATAAATATTTATAAAATAACAAAAAATGAAATAATAAATATTTTATTTCAAAATATATAAAATTATACACATATATTGCTGTAGTTACAATATTTACATCTAAGAAAGCACACCCAGTCTTTTTTTGGTAGTATTTTGTATGATTGACTCCCTAAATCCAACCACGTTTCCATGTCTGCAGTAAGGATGAGCTCCGGCGTGCTCGCACACTCCACGTGTAGAGCCCGCCAGGAAGTCGGCACTGCTCTGTGCTAATCACAGGCAGTGAATCATTTCCTGATGCGCGGCTGCAGAGATCGGGGTGGGGGGAGGAATACTCTATCCGTTAACATGGTCTCAAACTTAAAGCTGAACTTCAGGAATTCAGCTTTCTAAAATGTGCTGCTTACTTTGGGCTAGGCCATAACAAGAAAATTGAGAGATGACAAGCTAAGGCTTAGAAGAACTGACAAGGTGAGGGTACAGGTGCCAGGCAGCGAATGCTCTCACAAGCCCAGAGCCCATCACCTATTTAGCTTTAAGGAATTGTTTTCTATGACCTCAAGAAGAGCCTCTGCATCTGCTGACTGCTGTAACCTGTCTATTAAGTCATCCAAAAGGTCTTCTCCGTTTATGAATTCCTGAAAGAGAAAAAACAAACAGCACAATTGACACCTTTATTTACAAAAAGGCTGTGCAGTTACACTTATTGTATTTATCAAGGAGCAAACTTTGTTTTCATTTCCAAAAGATGAACAAAATATGATAGGTAATGTAGCAATTTTAAATGCCATGTTATTAAAATTACATTTTAGTCTTAAAGATCACTCAAAAACTGACCACCACATATATACTACGGCAAGGCGGCTCTATTGCACGAAATGATGTACCTGTACATCATTTTGTGCAATAGATACTGTGGGCACGTGCCCATTGAACAGGAGGGGAGCCAATCAGCGGGTTTGGGCGAACTCGATGTCCGCTGACCACCCGCGATCGTTCCACAGAGAGGCAGAATGGTGATCAAACAAGATGTAAACAAGTCAGATCGCCAGTCTGAGAGGGAAGAACACAGTGATCATCTATTCCTGCTAAGCAGGTACACGGATTTCTGTGTTCACCCAGTCAGCCCATCCCCCACACAGTTAGCAAGCACCTCCTAGGGAAACACTTAACTTTTTGATCGCCCCTGGTGTTAACCCCTTCATTGCCAGTGTCATTAGTATAGCAACAATGCATATTTTTAGCACTGTAATGTCACCGGTTCCCAGAAAAGTGTTATGTGTTCAATCTGTCCGCCGCAATGTCGCAGTTCCACTAAAAATCACTGCCATTACTAATAAAAAATAAAATAAAAAAAATAGCCATAAAAATATCCCATAGTTTGTAGACGCTATAACTAAACTGATAAAGAAATTTGATTTTTCTTCTTTAAAAATGTTATTGGGTGCGTTTTACAGCAAAAAAAAATAAAATAAAATAATTATATATATATATATATTTTTTTTTTTTTGTTTTTTTTTCAAAAATTGTCGCCCTTCTTTTGTTTATAGCGCAAAAAATAAAAAGAGGTGATCAAATACCACCAAAAAAAAGTTCTATTTGTGGGAGGAAAATATTATTTGGGTTACAGCGTCGCACAACCACGCAATTATCACTTAAAGCAACACAGTGACGTATTGAAAAAATGGCCTAGTCATTAAAGCAGAGTTCCAGTCATTTGTTTATTAAAAGTCAGCAGCTACAAAAAGTGTGGCCCATTGTCCAGCAGTATACTCACCACAGCTATGTTCTCCCAGCATTCTCCCTCAACGGTACTGGCATCTCTTCTATGAGGACCCGGCTATGTAGCTTGTGACTTTACAGACAGGTGCTCACTGCGCATGCGCAAGCGGCACTGCTGTGTGTGACTGGCCCCCAAGTATTCTAGGCCTGTCATGTCCCAGAAGGCTTCGGGAGGGAGAGCTTCTGCTTCTGGTCGCCTAGGCGACTGGAACGGAAGTGGAAGCATGTACCTAACTACCCCCCCCCCCTCAAAAGCTCAGTTTCACAACTGAGTCGGGGAGAAGGCCTTAAAGCGGATGTTCCACTTTTGGCAAAATCTTCCAGGGCTGAAGTGGTTAATATGCAATCTATGATTTTTTGAAACTGATAATTCTAATTCTCATTCTTTGCAACCATGGCAATGTTCAGAACAACTCAGGCCTCATGCCCACTGAGCATTTGCTCCGCTCTGAAGGCCTTTTCTCCTGCTGCTTAAAAGCCCACATTTATGTGTGGTAATGCATTCTATTGGCATTTTAAATCTCACTAGATTAAATACTTACCTTTAAATTTCGAGAGACAAAGGCTATCCGGTGGTCAGTAAATCTGTCCTGTGTGAAGTTGTAGGTACGTATTCGGTCAGACTGGTCTCTTGTACCAACCTGTCGGGGAAATAATACTGTAACCCAACACTCATCAAATGTTTAAAGAAAACAAGTATATTGGCCTTCAAGATGATGACTTACTGTATTTATCGGAGTATAACACGCACAGGCATACAACATTTACCCTAATTTTAAGAGGGAAGTTTCAGGGGAAAAAAAAAAACTTTTCCACAACCCCCTGCACAGCACACAGACCCCATGCACAGCACACAGACTCTTCATTATAAAGCCCCCTGCACTCCCAGTCTCCTGTGACAGCATACTCTAAAGTTGAGAAAACATCACCGTCAGCCCCTTCTCATACACCGCTCCTCCTATGTCACTCATTGTAAATCAAAGCTTCTATATACCTCAATTAACGACGCTCTCTCGTGAACATGGTCATGTGACTCTCCTCTGCTATTTCATTGATGGTGACATGACCTCTCTCTTCCTCTAATCAAAAGCTACACTTGAGGAGGAGAGCGACCGGAACGAACTTGAGGTATTACAGGGTTCTATTTACATTGAGAGTGGCACAGGAGGAGAGTTGGGTGAGAAAGGGCTGGCAGTAACATTTTCTTAAAATAAGGCAGGTCTGTCCCAGGAGAGGTGGGGCAGCCGTCCTGACACCCCCCCAATGGGTGGCACCTGAAAGTGGACTGCCCAATTCCTGCCCCCGTTAGAAAAAAATAAATAAAAATTATATATATATATATATAATAATATTGGTTTGCCCTGTTTTCAGGGGGGGGGGAAAAGTGCATGTTATAAGCCAATAAACACGGTATTTGCAGATGATGACTTTCACTACTATACAATTATTCTAGAGAATGGCATGTATAAAAAAACAAACTAAACAACATGTACAATGTTAATGTAGATGAGGAAATATCATGAAATGGGTGCAACTTGTTCTAATGTATTTAGAACTAAAGTATTACATATCATGTATCACAGAGTGTGGGGGTCCTCAAACATTTTAATTTAAAAGGGCCACAGTTCTTCAGATTGTTTGGGGACCAGACTGCGGCCAGAAAAAAAAAAGCCCCAGCTTTGGATGTTAGTGAGAGTAAAAGAAAAAAAGATAAATAACCCTGCATCAAAGTATTAAAATGCCACTGCATTTTAATAAAATGTAGGGAAGTAAAAAAAATGGCTGTGCATTAGTGGTGGTAGAACTACCCTGTATGTGTGGTAATTGGGAGTAAAACATGCCCTTGCGTCATTGGTCAGTAGGAATAATAAATGGCACTGCATCATTGAGCAGTTGGAATAGTACATATACATATATACATATATATATATATATATATATATACACACACACACACATACATACATACATACACACACACACACAGTATCTCACAAAAGTGAGTGCACCCTTCACATTTTTTGAAAATATTTTATTATATCTTTTCATGTGACAGCACTGAAGAAATGACACTTTGCTACAATGTAAAGTAGTGAGTGCACAGCTTGTATAACAGTGTCAATTTGCTGTCCCCTCAAAATAACGCAACACACAGCCATTAATGTCTAAACCGCTGGCAACAAAAGTGAGTACACCCCTAATTGAAAATGTCCAAATTGGGCCCAAAGTGTCAATGTTTTGTGTGGCCAACATTATTTTCCTTAACCCTCTTGGGCATGGAGTTCACCAGAGCTTCACGGGTTGCCACTGGAGTCCTCTTCCACTCCTCTATTTGCATGCATCTGCCCCTGAAGAGTGGTATTATCCACAAAACGCATCAGTCTTATAGGATGCATTCTCATGCCTACTGATACGAACCTACTTAAACTCAATATCTACAACCAAATTATTATACTGCGTTTCTTACCATTGATTACACTGCATATTGCCATTTAGATGATGAGTACACATATGAATTTGCAATAATTCATTTTATCCACATTAAATCTCTTGTCAATTTTACATGCTGTCCTGATATGTATATGTAATGTATTCATGAGGTCAACATGAGGTATGTGTGTGTATACATATTAACCCTTTTCTACTATGTGCATCATTGTTATGTATTGTCAGACTCAATATCAATTAAATATATTTTCTAATTTCTCATCCCCACAAATCAATAGCCTCATTTAAAGTCCCACCTTCCTTTTTCTTATACATGAACCAGGGATGGAGGCACACACACTATGTTTCATTTAAAGTCCCAAACTCCCCCCTATTATTCCACTTCTCCATGATGGCACTGTGGAGCTGGTGGACGTTAGAGACCTTGCGCATCTCCACCTTCCATTGGAGGAAGCCCCACAGATACTCAATAGGGCTTAGGTCTGGAGACATGCTTGGCCAGTCCATCACCTTTACCTCAGCTTCCTTAGCAAGGCAGTGGTCATCTTGGAGGTGTGTTTGGGGTCGTTATGTTGGAATACTGACCTGCAGCCCAGTCTCAGAAGGGAGGGGATCATGCTCTGCTTCAGTATGTCACAGTACATGTTGGCATTCATGGTTCCCTCAATGAACTGTAGCTCCCCAGTGCCGGCAGCACTCATGCAGCCCCAGACCATGACATTCCCACCACTATGCTTGACTGTAGGCAAGACACATTTGTCTTTGTACTCCTCACCTGGTTGCCACCACACACACTGGACACCGGACACCATCTAAACCAAATAAGTTTATCTTGGTCTCATCAGACCACAGGACATGGTTCCAGTAATCCAGGTCCTTAGTCTGCTTGAATTCAGCAAACCAATTGTGGTCTTTCTTGTGCATCATCTTTAGAAGAGGCCTCCTTCTGGGACGATAGCCATGCAGACCAACTTGATGCAGAGTGAGGCATATGGTCTGAGCACCAACATGCTGATTAACCCCCCCCCCCCCCCCCAAACCTCTGCAGCAAAGCTTGCAGCACTCATATGTGTTTCCCAAAGACAACCTCCGGATATGACACTGAGCCTGTGCACTCAAATTCTTTGGTCAACCATGAGAAGGCCTGTTCTGAGTGGAACCTGTCCTGTTAAACCACTTTATGGTCTTGGCCATCGTGCTGCAGCTCAGTTTGTATTGGCAATATTCGTATAGCCTAGGCCATCAATTTTTTTTTCAGATCCTCAGAGAGAGACAGCAAATTTACACTGCTATACAAGCTGTACACTCACTACTTTACAATGTAGCAAAGTGTCATTTCTTCAGTGTTGTCACATGAAAAGATATAATAAAATATTTTTAAAAAAATGTAAGGGGTGTACTCACTTTTGTGAGATAATGTACATATTTACTGTACCTTTGCGCTTAGTGTATGGAAAAACAAAAAACAAAATCCTAGTGAAAAAGAATTCAATTAAGGGAAAGCTGCACACTAAAGAGTGCCTGAATACAAAACCACCAAAAACTAAAACATATCAAAATTAGGTACGCTATCCCTTTAAATGACTAATATATGACGAAAGTACATCTGATTAATAAACATGTTCAAAAGAAAAAAAGAAAGAAAGATAACTCATGAAAGTGCAATAAAATTCAACAAATGTTAAGAGCAATAAAGCTTATATATATAAAAAAAAAAAAAAAGTTATCCAATACACTATCATGCATGAACAATAAAGTGCTAATGAAATAAATAATGCTTTAAAAACACAAATTCCATAAAAAGTCCATCGAAAATGTGCCATAAGTGATGACAGGAGAATGCGGATCTGCTGAAGGCCATTTACACCAACTTTAGTTGACCTTAACCAAGGAAGCTTTCAGACCATCTGCTTACCAGAACGATAGACCTCTTAAAACATGAGGTTTATATGTGCTTATGACCAAACCGACATTTCACCCAGAAAAATCAAGGGTTACAAGTATCCACTTCATAGACAGTAGCAACTCTTTGTGGCGGCTCCTTGCCATTCCACCAGGTACAACAACCATATTAGGGAATCCAATATAGAATAAAGCTCTCTATAGTCTATAGTGCATTACCAGAGCATAAAAGCTGCTTTATTAAAAGACGTGCTTAGAAGCATTAACCGACATAGCGTTAACCACAAACAACTCGCAGGACGCTCAGGTCCACGGCCGTACGTGATGAGGTCACTGCCGAAAAGCTCTGCGCAATGTGTTTAGTCTATGACATCTTCAGGGCAAAGCGGACGGCATAGAGATGCTCATCTCTGCAGACCAACATTTTAGCCAAAGGGTCCTCTATATATACACTGAAAGGAGACCAATTTAGGATTTTTGCCAAATAGCGTTTTCATCCCTTCATCACAACAGAGCAAAACCCTGACCTAACACAGTGGTAATCATCCGACTATTCCCACTGAGCAGACAGGCTGCTAGGGACAAGCCCTTATCTAGCAGTCTTCACCTTGCCAGTAGTCAGACTTCCTTAGGAGTTTTCAGGAAAAGGGTTCCACTTGGTGAAAGTACCATGGCCCTGAACCTGTAGACCACACTGCGGCTAATTCAAAGCATTGCATCACATGGAAAGAAAAACTGTCTGCTTCTCTCAGAGCAGAGAAATGTCCATTCTGTTACCAACACAAATAAAAATGCAAAGGCATACTGAGAGTGGGAGGGGTTATACTGGGCTGTTCTTACAGCTATGCCAGTGTCCAATCTCCTGAAGAGAGAAGTATAACCCAATGTTACTGCATACATCTCCCGTGTCCTGTAAGATACGATTAAGAAACGCCCCTATGCTAGTGGTGAGTAGGAGTAAAAAAAAAAAAAAAATACAGTTTCATCAGTGGTCATTTATATTATATACACACACACACACACACACACACACACACAGCAAATGACTGTCATAATGTGCTAGTATGCGTCGTCTTCCTTCTGGGTTTGTGGGCAGCTGCTGTTCGATTGGCTGAGCCACGTGGGAGTCACGGCCTTGAAACGGATCTCTATGGACAGCACGTCATCCACGGTGCACGTTTAAGAGATATCTATTGTACCAACAGGTAAGCCTAATTATAGGCTTACATGTAGGCATACAGTTAAAAAAAAAGCCTTTACTAGCACTTTAAATGTGCCTTATAATTAATTGGTGTCAGTGGACCTAATGCACTGGTGGTATTGGGATTAATAAAAGAGCCCCTGTAGGATTATTGTCAGTGGCAATCAAATCCCTGTAGGCTCCTTGTCCTCCGTCGCTTCTTGTTGTGGAGTCACAGCTGGCAGAAGTTCATTTCACCCAATACTGCTGGGTGCTGGAATCCTCTGCACTTCAGCACACAAGGTTTCCACATCTTGTAATGAGTAAGCCATGCATGCAGGGCCTTCATCTTGCAGAGGCCAGTTAACAGCATGCAAAGGGTCATAGTTAGGTGGAAGGTAATGTAGTGTATGTGTATTTAACCCACCTGCAGTTTCCTGGCACTTTGCCTTTGGGACAGCTCCAGATTTACCGTCTGTTCAAAGAGTTTAGCCCTTAGAATCTTCATGGCAGTTTCCCTATTTGTAATTTGAGAGCGTTCTTCTTGGCACTCCACTGACATTCCTACACGAGAACAACGAGAAACGTAGGAAAAATTGAAGTATAAAAGAAACTACAAATATGCAGTGGCTAGATAAACAAAATCGAATTTGTAGTCAGTCAATCATTGGAGGTACGGAATGGAGGGAGAGGAAAACAACATGTCTGTAGGCTTTATATATAAAGAAGAACTCCAGGCAGATATACAATGCACAAATTAGTGCAGCTTTGTTTTCATTATTACATTTTTTTTTTTTAATGCACCTGAATTTGACTTGACTTCAACTTCCTGCAATTCACGGAGCTCAGACTATGAAACAGAAGGAACAAGACTGGAAGCCAATCAAGTGTGCTGTATGCAAGGAGCATGCTGATAGGAGGGAAGCCAAGTGAACAGATGGAAAAAAAAAATTGTAACCTGTGGCTGCTCTTTCATTGTCCAGATAGCAGACTAGTGCCTGGTACGCATGGGCCGCTTATGAACCGGTTAAACAGAAACTGGCCGACTTTTGGTCCGTGTGTACACCAGCCTGTCTAACAGAAGCTGGGCATTCTGAAAAACCAGCATCTGATTGGCATCCAATCAGCACTGGCAGCCAATGGATGCAAGCGCTGAGTGGTCTGTTATGGCTGGGGGTGGGGCGGGGGCATGGGCATTCCCCCGGTCAGAACACAATAGCTCAGCGGGGATATTGCTGTACTAACTGCATAATTAGTACATCAAGCTCCTCAGTTTTTTTTTTTTTAGTTCAGCCCAGATAGTGTGTACCAGGCTTAATGGTGGAAAGAGGACACTACTGTATTCCTGTCTTAAGTGTACTGCCTGGCTATAAAAAAAAAAAACAGGAGTGGATGGAGATAAATGCTAAACCTTTGACAGGTAACATACAGTATATTGTACATACTGTATATGTACACAAATCAACAGATATACAGTTTTTCTCAAAAGTTTACATACCCTGGCAGAATTTATGATTTCTTGGCCATTTTTCAGAGACTATGAATGATAACACAAAAACATTTCTTTCACTCATGGTTAGTGTTTGGCTGAAGCCATTTATTGCCAACTAACTGTTTACTCTTTTTAAATCATAATAACAACAGAAACCACACAAATGACCCTGATCAAAAGTTTACATACCCTGGTGATTTTGGCCTGATGGCATGCACACAAGTTGACACAAAGGGGTTTGAATGGCCATTAAAAAAAGGTAACAATCCTCACCTGTGATCTGTTTGCTTGTCATTAAATGTGTGTGTATATAAAAAGGTCAATAAGTTGTTGGACTCCTGACAGACCCTTGCATCTTTCATCCAGTGCTGAACTGACCTTTCTGGATTCTGAGTCATAAGGAAAGCAAAAGAATTGTTAAAGGGTCTGCGGGAAAAGGTAGTTGAACTGTAGGGATGAGCTTCAGGTTTGAGTAGAACATGAGTTAGACGCGAACATTGGCTGTCCGCCAGTTCGCCGAACAGCGAACAATTTTGGGTGTTTGCGGCAAAAATCGAAAGCCGCATAACACCCTTAAAAAAAGTCTATGGGAGAAATATAAAGTGCTAATTTTAAAGGCTTATATGCAAGATATTATCATAAAAAAAGAAGTGTTTGGGGACCTGGTTCCCGCCCCAGGGAACATGTATCAATGCAAAAAAAAAGTTTTAAAAACCTGACGTTTTTCCGGGAGCAGTGATTTTAATAATGCTTAAAGTGAAACAATAAAAGTGTAACATTCCTTAAGGAAGGAAGGAAGGAAGGAAGGAAGGAAGACCATAAGAAGCAGAAAGAAGAAGAAACTAATAAAAAGGACTTGTCAAAAACCATCTCGTGTTTTTTTAACCCATTTGACACTTTTGTACCCCATTACCAATTCACATGGGGGGGTGGTATCTGGGGGTCCCCTTGATAAAGGGGGCTTCCAGGTTCCGATAAGCCCCCTGCCCACAGACCCCCACAACCACCGGGCAAGGGTTGTGGGGGATGAGGCCCTTCTCCCCATCAACATGGGGACAAGGTGGCTTGGGGTGGGCCGCTACCCCAAAGCACCCTTCAAATGTTAAAGACATGTGGCTTGGTACAGTTCAGGAGGGGGGCGCTCTCTCATCCCTTTTCCTGCGGCCTGCCAGGTTGCGTACACAGATAAGGGTCTGGTATGGATTTTTGGGGGGACCCCCCACGTCATTTTTTCTAAATTTTGGTTCGGGGTTCCCCTGTGGGGAAATTCCATGCCGTTTTTTTTAATGAGCTGTTAAGTGCATTGTCGAACTCGACAATTCATTATAGCCGCGAATAGCTTTATATGACTTTTTTGCCTTTAGAAATATCATTTTGCTGTCAGACTGTTCTAAACATGGGAAACATGCGCCCCTTTACAGGCATACTATAGAAACCCCCCAGGTACAAAATTTAAAGGAATATTACACTTTTATTGTTTCACTTTAAGCATTATTAAAATCACTGCTCCCGGAAAAATAGGATTTTTAAAACAGCTTACCTGTAAAATCCTTTTCTTGGAGTACATCATAGGACACAGAGTCTCAAGTAATTACTTGGTGGGTTATAGGCCTACCTTCAGGTGTTGATACTGGTATAACCAATACAGGAAGTTGACTCCCCTATATAACCCCTCCTCCTTCCAGGAGCACTCAGTTTTTGTAGCCAAGCAATACAAGTAATATACTCTTACCCCATAAAACAGAGGGGCGGGAGCTCTTTGTCCTATGATGTACTCCAAGAAAAGGATTTTACAGGTAAGCCGTTTTAAAAATCCTATTTTCTTTATCGTACATCATAGGACACAGAGTCTCGAATCATTTCTTGGTGGGATGTCCCATAGCAATGCTACTGGAGGGGAGGGAGACACAACCCGTAGGGTAACCCCCAGACCTGAGGACTTATACTGCTGCCTGCAGCACACTGCGCCCAAAGGCGATATCCTCATTCCATCTTACATGCACTTGATAACATTTTGCAAATGTATGTACTGAAAGCCAAGTCGTGGCCTAGCAGATTTGAGACCTGGAGGCCTGGTGACGCACTGCCCAAGAAGCACCAACCGCTCTGGTAGAGTGCGCCTTAACTTGAAAAGGGGGAATCTTTCCCTTTAAATCATAAGTTTGAATTATAACGTGCCAAATGCACTTAGCGACAGTGGATTTTGACGCTGCCTGTCCCTTCTTAGGACCCTCTGGCAGAAGAAATAAGACATCAGTCTTACGAATCGGAGCAGTTTTCTTAAATACATTTTCACTGCTCTCACTACATTAAGACAATGTAGTGACCTTTCTTCCCTGGAACAAGGTATTGGGAAAAAAGCCTGGCAGGACAATATCTTCATTCAGATGAAAGCCTGAAACCACTTTTGGCAAAAAACCTGGACGAGGGCGTAACACCACTCTGTCCTCATGAATAATCAAATATGACTCCTTACAAGAAAGAGCAGCCAATCCTCCTTGCTGAGGATATAGCAAACGAAAAGATCAGCTTCCTAGTCAGAAGGACTAAGGGAACATGCTGCAACGGTTCAAATGGCTGTTTTTGTAACACTGACAAAACTAAATTTAAGTCCCAAGGGCTTAAGAGTGATTTAACTGGCGGATTCCTTGCATGAATCCCTGGACTAAAGAATGCATAGCAAGCAGTCTTTGAAATAAAAATTGATAGGGCTGAGACTTGGCCCTTAATAGTACTCAGGGCCAACTTCAACTCTACGCTTAATTGTAGAAAGGTAAGAATTCTGCCTATGATATATCTCTGAGGGTACCAACCCTTGGACTCACACCAGGAAACATAAGCTTTCCAGGCTCTATAATATATAGCTCTAGAAGCTGGCTTCCTAGCATTAAACAAAGTAGAGTTAACTGACCTGGAAAGCCCACGTTTATTCAGAATGTGGGTCTCAATAGCCAAGCCGTTAAATTTAGCGTTCGTAAAGTAGGATGGAATATCGGCCCCTGAGATAGCAGGTCTGGCCTTAGTGGGAAGAGCCCTGGACCCTTCACTGCCATCCTTATGATCTCTGCGTATCATGACCTTCAGGGCCATGCTGGTGCTACCAGTATTACCGATTTTCAAAACTGAGGCTTTGGGACACTCATGGGGACAGCCACATTGGCAAGTCCATAGCTTGAATAGTTTTTTTCCAAGCAGACAAAATACTGGTTTCAGTTTCGATTGGAATTGAGCATAGGGAACTGCTTCGAATGAAGCTACCATCTTCCCTAACAACCTCATGCAAAGGCGAATTGAAGGATTTCTCTTCGACCTGATCATCCTCACCAGCTCCTGTATGGAGCTGATCCTTGCGGGAGGCAAGGACACCCCTTTTCTGGGCTGTGTCTATGATCAGATACTCCAGCCTTCCTAGTGGCTTTAAGGAGGATTTCTTTAGGTTGAGAATCCAACCCAAGCCTTCCAGGTAACTGCTTGTGATGGCTACACCTTGCTTAAAAGCAAGCCACTGACTGGTCTATTAACAATAGATTGTCTAAATAAGCCAAGACAGTTATGCCCTGTGCCCTTAACCTCACTAGAGGTGAGGCCAATACCTTAGTGAATACCCGAGGTGCTGTAGCAAGCCCGAAGGGCAAGGCTATTAACTGAAAATGCTTCTGTTCTACTTTGAACCGCAGAAACCTCTGGTGAGGAGGAAATATATGGACAAGCAGCTATGCATCTCTGATGTCGATGGACGCCAGAAGTTCTCCTCCTTGCAGGATGGAAACGACTGACTTGATTGACTCCGTGCAAATGGAGCGGATTTTCAGGAACCGATTTAGATTAAGTAGATCTAGACTTGGCCTGATATCCCCATTTGGCTTTGGCACCCTAATTAGGTTTGAGTAAAACCTCAAACCTTGCTCTTGTTTGGGAATCTGTCTGGTCACCCCTTGAGCCAATAATTGGTCTAATGCTTGCAATAGGGATTACCTTTTCCCTGGATCCTTGGGAACGTTTGATCTCAGAAAACGAGATGGTGGAAACTCTCAAAGTTCTAGCTTGTATCCTAGAGACACTGTGGAGAGAGTCCATTTGTCCTGAATCTCCCTTTGCCAGACTTCTGAGTACATCAGAAGTCTTCCCCCCTACCTTGGTGAGGGGAGATGCCTCTTCATAAGGAGGTCTTGTATTCTGCTTTGCAGACTTATAGCCCCAGGTCTTCCTTTATGCCTGGTCTGATGGCAGAGGCCGAACAGTTTAAATGAAAGACGCTTATATTTTCTTTTGACCGGCAAAAGAGTACTATTTCCGCTGGAAAATGTTTGAATGTATTTATCCAAACTATTCTCAAATAATCGTTCTCCCTTAAAGGGGAAACTAGTTAGAAGGTTCTTACAAGGTGTCTCAGCTGACCAACCCTTTAACCAAAGGGTCCTTTGCATATGTACAAGTACAAAACGCAAGGCATGATGCCTGGTGAATATAATCTTTCATAGAGTCTACAGCAAAGCATAATGCTTTAGGTAGCTCGGCCAGTTCCTGTGCTTGTTGTGCAGGGAGGTCATCTGAGAGCATCTGTGAACTGGTCCTTTAAGGACTGACAGATGCCTATAGCTGCAATTGCAGGCTGAGCAACAGTACCTGCTAAGAAAAAAAGAATTTTAACAGACAGACCTTCCAACTTCTTATCTGTTGGATCTTTAAGCATAAGCGCATTGTCCACTGGGTAAGTTAAAAAAAAAAAATAAATAAAAAAAATTTCACATTGGAAATCGCAGCGTCAACTGCTGCAACTTTCCAGGTTATATTGGGGAGTAAACTTCCTGTATTGTTATACCAGTGTCAACACCTGAAGGTAGGGCTATAACCCACCAAGTAATTACTTGAGACTCTGTGTCCTATAATGCGCGATAAAGAAACAGCCATTTTTAAATTTTATTTTTTTGCATGGATACATTTGGGGCAGGACTCATGTCCCCAAACACTTTTTATGACAATACCATGCATATAAGCCTTTAAAATTATTGGATGCGAACTGAACAGGGGGGGGGGGGGGTGTTCGGCTCACCTTTACTGAACTGTATAAAACAGGAAAGGGATATAAAAAGATATCCAGCGAATTGAGAATGCCAATCAGCAGTGTTCAAACTCTAATCAAGAAGTGGAAAATTAGGGGTTCTGTTGAAACCAAACCATGGTCGGGTAGACCAACTAAAATTTCAGCCACAACTGCCAGGAAAATTGTTCGGGATGCAGAAGAAAACCCACAAATAACTTCAGGTGAAATACAGGACTCTCTGAAAACATGTGGTGTGGCCGTTTCAAGATGAACAATAAGGAGGCACTTGAAGAAAGATGGGCTGCATGATTGAGTCTGCTTACAATATGCCAAACAGCACAGAGACAAGCCTCTAACCTTCTGGCACAAAATCATTTGGAGTGATCAGACCAAAATTTCGTTTTTTGGCCACAACCATAAACGCTACATTTGGAGAGGAGTCAACAAGGCCTATGATGAAATGCATGGAGGTGGATCGTCATTTGGGTAGTTTCTGCTATGATTATGAATTACAAAAAGAGTAAACACAGTTGATTGAAAATAAATGGCTTTAGCCAAACACTAACCATGAGTGAAAGAAAAGTTGTGTTATCATTCATATTCTCTGAAAAATGGCCAAGAAATCATCAATTCTGCCAGGGTATGTAAACTTATGAGCACAACTGTATGTAGTATATGGATTTATTCTGTGTATTTACTGCTTGCCTGGAGTTCAGGTTCCTTTGCTGGCAATGCATTGATTGTAAACGACTGATATTATACAGTACCTGTAGGCAGGTGAACAATCCTCACTGCACTGTCGGTCGTATTAACATGCTGACCTCCAGCCCCTTTAGCTCTGAAAGTATCAATTCTCAAGTCCTTTGGATCAATTTTAATATCAACCTGTTCAGGACATAAAAACTATTTAATTTTGATAAACTAAATACAACCACCATACCCATCTAATGATAAATTCATGTGCTTTACCTCATCTGGCTGTGGAAGGACGATTACAGTCATGGTTCCTGTGTGAATCCTTTGCATCCTAGAGGAAAGGCCCACCTCTGGAATGCGCTGAACTCTATGAACGCCACCTTCATATTTCAAACGTTTGTACACCTCTTCTCCCGCAATACGTGCAGCCGCATGGTGCAGCCCTCCTGTAACAAGATTAACAGGCCTTTCAATAGGCACAACCAAAAAAACGAAAAAAAAAAAAAAAAAACACGCTGATCGCCGCCACTACTAAAAAAAATTATTAATAAAAATGCCACAAAACTATACCCTATTTTGTAAACACTAACTTTTGCGCAAAGCAATAATCGCTTTTTACGATTTTTTTTACCAAAAATATGTAGAAGAATACGTATCGGCCTAAACTGAGGGAAAAAATGTTTTTTTAGATATTTTTGGGGGATATTTATTATAACAAAAAGTAAAAAATAGTGCGTTTTTTTAAAATTGTCGCTTTATTTTTGTTTATAGCGCAAAAAATAAAAACCGCAGGGGTGATCAAATACCACCAAAAGAAAGCTCTATTTGTGGAGAAAAAAAAAGGACGTCAATTTTGTTTGGGAGCCACGTTGCATGACCGCGCAATTATCAGTTAAAGCGACGCAGTGCCGAATCGCAAAAAGTGGTCTGGTCTTTGGCCAGCAAAATGGTCCAGGCTGAAGTGGTTAAGAATGGTCATTTTGAAATTGATGGCAGCAACACGTCTCAAAAAAGTTGGGACAGGGCAACAAAAGGCAGGCAAAAGTAAATGATACTAACAAGGAAAGGCTGGAAGAACATTTTTCAATTAATTTGGTTAACTGGCAAAAGGTCAGTAACATGATTGGGTATAAAAAGAGCATCTTAGAGAGTCAGTGTGTCTCAGAAGTAAAGATGGGCAGAGGTTCACCGATCTGTAAAAGGCTGCATCTAGTAATTGTCAATTTAAGAATAATGTTCCTCAACGTAAACCTGCAAAGACTTTAAAAGCAGAGTTCCACCCACATTTTTCACTCCTCACCACTCCTTAAAATGAATTGCCAATTTATTATTTATTTTTTCTGTTCACTTCCCTGATTTAAGCCTATATCTAATTTCACTTCCTCCTTTAGCAGCTGAGGCCGTGGACATCATTTCCGGTTTTGCATTGCTCCCGGGAGATCTTGGTCAGCTTGGCATGGCCCTGCTCCCATAATATTTAACATTGGCATCTGTGGAAATTCTTGGTCAGCTTGGCATGGCACAGCTCCAGTAACATTGGCGTCTATGAAAAATCCTGGCATTGCAAGCTGACAAAGATTGCACTGCACAAGATCGGCAGGTCCGTGTTGGGTAGCCAGCATTCGCGGAATCCAGGAAGGAGGTCATTGTGGCTTCAGATGCCCACACTGGAAATGGCTGCGCTTTGCCGGAACACACAAAGTAAGAAAACGATGCTGCACAAATAGAAAACTGGGCATAGTTTACAGCATACCATTGTACTCTGAGTCAATCTGTGGATAGTATAGGAAAGGAAAAAAGAAACAGAGAACATGGACCTGAGGTGTGCCAAGGTCACATGGTCAGCATGCCTAAAAGGGGGCATACCCAAGTATGAAATGAACAGTAAAAGAAAAAGAAAAGGGGAATGGGTGGGTGGGACACGAGAGCCTACGACCACAAGGGGAGGAGGCAAAGGAGGGCAGGCTTTATACAGCCTGACTCCTCCTACAAAAACAGGCTGACCTGCGGTCAGCCTTACACTTGTACTTGGAGTCGATCTGTGGATAGCATAGGAAAGGAAAAAAGAAACAGAACATTGACCTGAGGTGTGCCAAGGTCACGTGGTCAGTATGCCTAAAAGGGGGCAAAAATAAACACAGTAGGATGACAGTTTAACCACCTCAATACAGTGCACTTACACCCCCTTCCTGACCAAAATAATTTTCAGCGCTCTCACAGTTTGAATGACAATTACTCAGTCATGCAACACAAATAGAGCTTTCTTTTAGTGGTATTTAATCACTATTGGGTTTTTTATTTTTTGTGCTATAAATAAAACAAAACATACATTTTGTAAAAAAAAAAAATGCCCTTTTCTTTGTTTCCGTCATACATTTTGGCCAAAATTTATACTGCTACCTATCTTTGGTAAAAATAACCCACATTAGTATATATTATTTGGTCTTAGTTAAAGTTATAGAGTCTACAAAACTATGGTGCCAATCACTGAAAATTGATCACTTCTGATCAGGCCTTCAGTACATCGGGTGTATCTCATTTCTTGAGACACTAACAAGTCAGGAAAGTACAAATACCCCCCAAAATGACCCCTTTTTACAAAGTAGACATTCCAAGGTATTAAGTAGCATGGTGAGTTTTTTTAAGTTGTCATTTTTTTCCCACAATTCTTTTCAAAATGAAGATTTTATTTTTATTATTATTTTTTTTTTTACAAAATTGTCACATTATCAGGTTATTTCTCACACACAGCATATGCATACAACAAATTACACCCCAAAATACATTCTGCTACTCTTCCTGAGTACAGCGATACCACATGTGTGAGACTTTTACACAGCCTGGCCACATACAGAGCACCAACATTGATGTAGTACCTTCAGACGTTCTACGAGCAAAAATTACGCATTTCATTTCTCAACCACCTATTACACTTTTGAAGGCCCTGGAGTACCAGGACAATGGAATTTCCCATAAAATGACCCTATTTTGGAAAGCAAACACCCCAACGTATAATCTGTCAGGCATAATAATGAGTCTTTTGAATGGTTAATTTTTTTTCCAGAAGTTTTTGGAATATGTGGAAAAAAATTAAAACGCATTTTTTTTTTTTTTTTTTTTTTTTTTACACAAAATTGTCAATTTATAAGATATTTCTAACACATAGCATGTATATAGCAAAAATTACACCCCAAAATACATTCTGCTACTCCTCCCGAGTATGGCGATACCACATGTGTAAGACTTTTACACAGCCTGGTCACATAGAGAGGCCGAACATTGAAGTAGTACGTTTAGGCGTTCTAGGAGCATAAATGATCTCGTTTCATTCCTACCTATCACACTTTTGAAGGTCCTGGACTACCAGGACAGTGAAATTATCCACAAAATGACCCCATTTTAGAAAGCAAACACCCCAACGTATATTCTATGAGACATGGGCTGCAAATAGGTACTCGGGTACTCTGATGGCCTGGTGACAGGTACACTGATGGACTGTGACAGGTACGCGGGTACTCTGATGAACAGTGACAAGTACTCAGGCAAACTGTGACAGGTACTCGGGTACTCAGATGGGCTGTGACAGGTACTCAAATACTCGAATGGACTGTGACAGGTACTCTGATGGACTGTGATTGACAGGTACTATGAGGGGTGGTGACAGGTCCTCTTTATTGGGGGGGGGGGGGGATTAGTGTGATTGGTGTACACTGTAGGCGGTAACGAGATGTTACCGCAATCTCCTCCTCACATACGATCAGTGTGTGAGGAGGAGAACCCGGTAAAATCTCGTTACCGCGGTTTGTTTACATTTTTTGTGATCGGCTTTGAAAGGTTCACAGCCGATCACATGGGTAAACAGCCGGCCAATGGCTGTTTACCAGCGTCAGTGACGAGCAGTGTTCCCGGGGAACACGCCGTCACCGATGTGCTCACGCGCATGCGCCATGCACAGTCGGGGTGTGACCATCTGTGATCGGTGGTAAACAGCCATAACTAATGGCTGTTCACCCCCCTCGGTGGCGAGCGGTGTCTCCTAGAGAACAAGAAGACCTCCAACAACCCAATGTCTTAATATGGGCTGGGACCCCTTGGCGCAAAGCTGTGCAGCCCCTCCTATCCTGAATGAATGGCCAGAGTATGATGTCTTAGGGTCCAGACCCAGAATGGCCTAAAGGGTTTGGCAATGAAGTACGAATTGAGCTGCGGAGAGGGGTGCACAAGGAAAAGGCAACAGAGGACCATCCCTGGGTTTATCAGACGTAGCACTGACGAGCTGGTCTAACACCAACACCGGCACCATGCCTTGCCAGTCTCAAAGCCTGATGTCTGTGCCGTTTCCCAATTGCTGCATCTTACCCAAGCTGGGTAACAACCCAAAAGAAGACCTCGAGAACATGTCAGACATATCCAGAAAATATGACCCATGATGGGAAGTATGCTGAGCACATCAGGAGGGCTACTCTTCTGGTTCCCTTTAAGGATGGCTTTAATAGGGCGTGCAGAAAATAAAGGTCTATCGGGGTCTTCCAAAAACATGAAATTCTGAATCCCAGCCAGATATGTCCTGATAGTGCTGTGGGCCAATTTGAGTTGAGAGTGGCAAAAAGCAGTAAAAGCTAAATAGGTACTGGATGTTGTAACCGTCAGGACTAGGAAACCTCGAACAGAAAGCCTAGAAAACATTCCAAGCAGTGTCATAAGCCTTCCTGGTATTCAAAAATAAAGTTTTATCGATCAAGGCTCCTGGGTCAGCCCAATGGGAACCTAATCCATCACTAATTGCTGGAACCGAGGAGAAGGTGTGGCGCAGGCATCTGCGTCCAAGACCTGATGGGCCCTCCGGTACCGTCCTAGGCACAGAGGGGGTTCCAGAATCCACTAAAACCCCTGGGCCAGTAGAAGCTGCTGGAGCTGCATTAGGCTGACTTTCCAACACCTATTACAGTCCTAACACTGTCCCCTTTAACCTGATGCAACCGTGTCTAAAAACCTGCAGACTCACGTTCCCAACAAGCTCTATGCCTCCACGCACACACCAGGTGAACTGTCCAAATGGCGTCATTCGATCCGCGCGGAAGGCGTGGTACCCGAATGTATAGTGACGCCAAAATACAGCGCATGCGTGCCTGAAGACCGACAACCTTACGAGGCAAAAATCATCTCAACGGCGCACGCGTACGACCGTACGGCAACAGCACGTGCGCACGTTCGTACGGCACCGGCGTCTCCACATGCGCCAGCGTTTCATCGTTATAAAATACACAACATGGAGACATTCTGTAACAGTTTTGAAAAGACACAGTAACAGAGGGGAATACAGCAATCCCAGAGGGAGTATTTAACAGTCCACGCCCGCAGGACCTGAGAAGCCAGGCCCAATCTTCCCCATCATGGCGGGTAGTGCCTCTGTGGACCTTCAAGGACCGGGTCCCCCATCTTGGGGTCCACACCCTTGGGCCCTTTGGGTTTATCTTGGGCAAGTTAATGACCAGAATACCACTATCCAAGGGTCCAGCGCCTAATTAGGACACATTACAAGCAAAACCTCATTCTTGCTCGGGTACCATTGCTTTAGCTTCGTGCCATCCGAACGGATCCGATTACAACGTCCTCACTGGGACGCTCAATTGACGAAATTTTGAAGAGCTTCACGTTCGTGACCATCACCTGAAGACACTGGTGAAAAACTGAGGCAATTCCCGTATGGGAGGGGTTATATGGGAGGAACCTTCTTGCTATTGGTTGCCAGTGTCCAATAACCTAGAGGTAGCGTATAACCCAGATAGTCATGAATAACTGCTCTGTGTCCCGTGATGTATGATAAAGAAATAATGAAAACGACACTTAACTAGGTGAGGAACATGAACTGCGTGTGAAACATGAGCAGACTGAGAAAAGTAACCTGGACAGGAATGTAAGCAGCTCGAAGGAACGTAAGTAGCGTGAACCAACGAAATGTAAGCAGCATGAGAACCGAGGTTGCATGAGAAACGCAAACTGCATGAGAACGTATATTGTATGAATAACGTGAGATACATGGGAAAACGCGAGTTTGTACGAGATACGTAAGCTGCGCAAGAACAAATGAGACTTGCCAATGAACAAGCCAAATTAAAAACGATCACCTTAATCTGTTAAAATCCCATAGACAAGATGGGTAACCTGCAGTGGAAGAACGTAGACAGTCCTGCTGTGTGAAAACGACAGAGAACATAAAACAGACAACCAGCCCACGAAATAACAACATCCCTTGGTACATGACAAGTATGAGGATGTGGGTACAGAAATGACAAGACCAATAGCGAATGAATGTGAGGTACCCACAGACCGTAGTGGGGAGTAGTAAAGGTGTAATGGAGAAGGTACATGTATGAAGTATGGTATACAGGCGAGAAGATTGTGGGACGCCAACCAATTAAAATTGAAACCTCAGCCCATATGGATCTGTAGACATGACATATCCTAGATGTGAGCACTAGCTAAAAGGAAATGCAGGGAATGAAAGGCCAGAAAATGAAAAGCCACACAGGAAAGGCTACAAAAGAAAAAAGCTCCAAACGAAAACCTAAGATCGAAATGCTACGAATGAAAAGCTACAAAATGAAAACCTATGATCAAAAAGCTACAAACAAAAAGCTGTGACAGGAAATGGAAACTCACGAAGGCCTGTAGGAGGATTTATCATAAATTAGAAATAAGCATAAGTTGGACTAACCGGGAAAAATATATATACTATATAATAGTAATATATAATACTAAGCTTGAGGGCCCAGCATGAGTGAAGATTCATGGATGGATAAGAAGGGCTATGTACGCTATAAGCAAGGCTGTGCTTTTAATGAGCTGAAAGATGGGGCACTTGGAGTTCATGGACTTAGTGAACTGGGATTCATTTATATGGGCTTAGAAAATGAGATTCAAGGAATGGCACATATCCGTACAGGGATATAAACATGTGGAATCAAATTGGCTTGGTGTATGCATTTAGTGTTCATTACTGTCAAACTGATAGGGCAATACGTTAAGCATGCGATACCCACACATGCCATGGAAAGATCAACTGGCTTCTCTGGCCCCCTCCTCTACATGCTTGTTTCCTATGGCTAAGTGCTTGCTGAGTATGCATTTAGTTGCATATCATGAATAGCGTTTCCTAGTGATTGGCAAGTAGAGCTGCTAGGCAAAACAAAACGCATGAATGTAAAAAAAAAAGCAGGTTTGAAAAAGAAAAATCGCATTGCAAAATGTGCCTGAAAACAACAACCCCATAGATGACAGGTTAAGGAGACTGACTAAAGCGAACACTGTTCTATGAGCCGACAAAGGCCACGCTGGGCGACAGCCATTAAGAATGCGGTGTAGCCGTCTGCTCAGTGCGATAACAGCGAGCTCTCAGCAGTCACTGGGCGACACATCATATCACAGAGGAAGGAGACAGGCTGCACTGAGAAAGACGCTCCTTCAGCCAATCAGTGCTCAGCTAACATGACACTGCACAGCTGGAAGGAAGCGGTGTGTGTGTGTGTGTCCGGTGTCAGCTGATCCCCTCCATCCCTCCCCTGAACACACCTGGTGATGGTGCTGTGACTGGAGTGTAACCGGAGAAGAAAAAAATAAAACACACACACACACACACACACACACACACACACACACACACACACACACACACCCCAACCGGGATCCAGCCTCCGATCACTTCTGACAGGGGGCCAGCACCTACTATTGGGGAAGGATGGACATTACCATCTATCTATACCTGTACTGGGAGGGAAGCACATCACCATTGCACAGTATGTGAGTGCCTTGAACAAAAGGATGGACCCCCCTTGAGCTGACAACCCCTGCAACTAGGCTGAACCCCCCCAAGCTGAGAACAGGCGACAGGCTCCCATCCTCTGAGCAATAGGGCAACAAATGCACAAGGTAACATCCAGGTCGACGCGCCCCCCCCCCCCCCCCACATTCCCCGGATCGGATGTGATCGGCCGACCCCGCCCCCCCCTGCTGAAAACCAGCCGACACCTGAGCAGGATGGGTGGCAGCCTTACACTTGTTACATTGCACGAGGCATGAGTATTCTAGGGGTATTTTTATCTTAAAAGTCATATTTCAGCCGGAACTCCACTTTAAAGATATTCTCATCTACAGTACACAATATCTAAAAAATTAACGACAAGGCCGAAACACAAATGTTGCTGGCATTGCCAATGAAGAGAGGGGGAGTAATAAAGTCCCTGTAAAGCAAGGAAACTGAGTCTCATACTGGTTCTGCAGATGTTCTCAAAAATGGTGAGGGCCCTGTAAAATATAATTTCTAAGATGGAGGACAAAGCCGCAAAGCTGAAGAAAGTTCCCGGCATCTGTTGGTGGGTCCTTAGGTTTCTGATTTCTTCCTGGGAAAACCATCCCATATGTTGTTAAAGTGTATGGCCTTAAAACTTCCTACAAGCAGCTGCATGCCCAAATTAGCATTTTGTTTTTCGATGCAATGCAGTGTTTGGAAAAACAAACATTTTTTTATTGCAGCTTTTGGCTAAGCACATTTTCAAACAACTTGCATAGAACTAAGGTTACTATTTTTTTTTTTTTTTTTACCACTCAGTAAGATTTGTTATTTATGGATTCTAATCAGATTGACTGTCTGAATCTTATCCTGTGTACTTAACATCATTGTGGCAAAAGTTTCGTTTTCTTTTCTCAATCTCTTTTATTTTTTCCCTTTATAAGCTTAATTCAGTTTAATATTTTTCATTAAAAAAAGGAAGCCGTACATATATAGAGAAAAAGGGGAAAAAGAAAGAAAAGAAAAACCAACACTAAAATTTACATCTACTTGGTTATCATTGCCAACTTATTCTACTACCTTATCTCTTTATTTAACTCCTTATTTTGTTAGATTTTTCCACACCCACCCTTCCCTCTTCTCCCCATCTGTTGACCTTCCCCTTACCCACTACTCTTTATTCCATTAATGCTTGGGAATAATGCTTCGTCTTTTTAAATATTCTCCACTTTTCCCACGTTCTACGGTATTTTATCATTTTATTTTCCTCCATTTTTCTTAGGTATTCCATATTATTGATATATTCTATTCTTTGGATCCAATCTCTGATCAGGGGTTGTTTCACCTGTAACCAATTTTTTGGTATTAAAGCTTTTGCGGCATTGAGTAAAACGGGTGTTAATGAGTTTTGTATACTTCTTTTGAAATGCTTACTCGTTTTTGCATCTACCCCTAAAAACAAACATTCCCCTGGGGTTAAAGGTATTTTTTGCCCTGTTATTTTCTCTATATATTCTGTAATTTTACTTCAATATTGGTTTATTACTGGGCATTCCCACCAGAAGTGGAATATCGTTCCCGGTTTCCCACATTTTCTCCAGCATAACTTGGAGTTGGATGGTTCCATTCTATGTAATTTATCTGGTGTTAAATGCCATCTCATTAGGCATTTATAATTTACTTCCATTGATCTTATATCAAATACAGAATGATATACTGAGTTAATCATTTGGGTCTCATCAACTTCATAACCCAAGTCCCTCTCCCATTTAGCTATAAATGGGATATGTCCTTGGCCTTCTATTTCCGATAAACAGTTGTATAGCTGTGAGACACAATGTTTAACTGCTCTTTTCTTTGTACATAATTTTTCCATTGCTGTTAACCTTTTTTCATTTCTTATTGGTTTTGGGATGGAATTAACGAAGTGCTGAATCTGGAGGTATTCCCAGTCCTTCAATATTTGCCAACTGTGCTTCGTCATTAAATCTTGTTTTGACATTATCTTCCCCTCCCTTATAATGTCTTTTAATTGTAAGTCCCTCATTCGATTCCCTAGTGATGTGTCGTGCCCTGGTGTAAAAAAACTCGTTCCCTCCAGAGGGATTAATGGTGAATTATATTGCCATTTGTTTTTACGCTGTGTTGTGTCCCATTTTTTTAGTGCCGTTAAAGTGATTTCGTGCGTCCTACTACTAATTGCTCTAAATTTTGGTGGAATCCATATGTTTTTTATTAATTGTGACCCGGTCAATATCTCCTCCATTTTTGCCCATTTCTTTTTCGTGTTTTGATTTGTCCATTCAACCAGTCTCGTAAAAATAATTGCTGAATAATATCTGTGAATGTCAGGTAGTGCCATTCCTCCCCTATTTTTTTTCCTAGTTAATAAATTAAATTTTAATCCTGGGTTTTTTATTTTGCCAAATAAATTTTGAAAATAATGTTCTTAATATATTAAAAAAACCTATAGGAATATTTATCGGAAGCATTTGCATTTTGTATATAATTTTTGGTAGTACCACCATCTTCAGCACATTGATTCTTCCCATCCAAGATATTTTTCCTTTATTTAACTTCATTAATTCCGCTTTGACTTCGTTTATCAACGGGACATAATTAGCTTGATATAACCCCCGGATTGTTTTTGTTATTTTGATCCCTAAATATGTTATTTCTTTTTTTTCCCATGTGAAAGGGAATTTATGCCGTATCTTTTCTTCCTCATGCAGATCTAATCCGATATTCAGGATAACTGTTTTAATTGGGTTTATTTTGAAATTAGAAAGGGCCCCGTAGTCTCTGATCTCCTTCGTCATACCTAATAGAGATGTTTGGGGGTTGATCAAGTATAGGAGTATGTCGTCCGCGTATGCCGCCACTTTATGTTCTTCCCCCCCCCATTCTTATACCTTCTATGTCTGGGTTGTTACGAATTTTTGCTAATAAGGGTTCCAGAGCTAACACGTATAGCAATGGCGAAAGGGGACACCCCTGTCTTGTACCATTCTGCATATCGAACGCGGACGACATACTCCCATTTACCCCCACTCTGGCTGATGGATAAGTATATAGATTGTTTACTCATTTTAGCATTTTTGGGCCAAGACCCATTGACTGTAATGTTTCCATTATAAAGCTCCAATCGACTCGGTCAAAAGCTTTTTCTGCGTCGATCGAGACCAAAATCATTGGAGGATTGGTTTCCTTATCATTCCCCATTAATAACAGCGTTCGCAAACTGTTATCGCGGCCCTCCCTCCCTGGTACAAATCCTGCTTGATCTTCGTTGATCAATTCTGGGAGTAGGTTTTTTATCCTCGTTGCCAACACTTTTGCATACAATTTAATATCCGTATTCAAAAGTGCGATTGGACGGTAATTAGAACAACTCGAGTGATCTTTACCCGGTTTTGGAATTAGTATGATATTAGCTAGAAGTGATTCTTTCCCCGGGAACTCATCCTCTGCCAGTTTTTCCAGAGTTTACATAACTGTGGGACCAACAGCTGTTTGAATTTTTTATAATACCTGATGGTGAAACCATCTGGTCCTGGGCTTTTCCCGTTGGGCATGTCCTTTATTGCATACTCAATTTCCTCTGGAGTGATTGGAGCCTCTAGGCTATTAGACATTTCGGGGGTTATCTTTGGTAGATCTACTTCCCTCAGGTATTCTTGTATTTTAATTTTCCTGGTCTCCTTCTGACTTTCAGTCTCCTTGTTCCTGATTGAGTATAGGGCGCTATAATATGTTTTAAACGCGTTTGCTATTTCTGATGTTCTGTATTTTATTTCACCATTCGCGTTTTTGATTTTTTCTATATAATTAATAGCTTTTTTATCCCTTACTATTCTAGCCAGTTGTTTCCCCGGTTTATTACCCCACATGTATCTTTCTTTAGCTACGTGTTTATAGGTCTTTCTTACTTCTTGCTCCAATCTATTGTTTAGTTGCATACGTTTATGTATCATTTCTTTATATGCGTTTTTATCGAGTTGACCCTTATGTTTTTGTTCTAATAAATGAAGTTCTTTTTTTAAATCGTTTAGCTTCTTTTCACTCTCTTTTTTTACCCAGGATCCTATGGATATTAATTTCCCCCTGATTAGGGCTTTGTGGGCCTCCCAGAGTGTAGCCCTTGGGATCTCCTCTGAGTCATTGGTTAGAAAATATTGTTCAATTTCATATTTAATAGTGTTTTCTGTTTCCACATCCTCCAGAAGGGACTCATTTAGTCTCCATAACCCTTTACTATATTCTCTTCCTAGATCTTTTAATTTTATTATTACAGGTGCGTGATCCGAGAGGGTTATAGATCCTATTTTAACTTCCAATATATTTTCTAGTAGTTCATGGTCTACAAATATATAGTCCAATCTAACATACATATCGTGTACTGTGGAATAGTATGTGTAATCCTTTTTCCTTAAATTAAGTATGCGCCAGGTGTCCATTAATTGATGCTGCAGCATCTTCTTTTTCAAGGTTCTATGTTGTTTGATTTCGTGTACCATGCCCAGTGAAGTGCTATCTATATACGGATCCATGGCGAAGTTTAGATCCCCTCCCAAGATTATATGGCCCTGTTTGCATGTTTCTAAAGTATTCAGCATTTTGTTTAAATATTTCTTTGGGCCTTTATTGGGACAGTATATATTTACTAATGTGTATCTAACTCTTTCTATTAGTCCTTTTACAAATAAGTACCTCCTCTGTGGATCCGTTTTTATTTCTTCTACTTTCCAATTGACTTTTTTAGAGATCCCAATTGCCACTCCCCTAGAGTCCCTGATTGGGGTGTCTGCATAATACCACGTTGGAAAATTCTGTGTGTTTAATCTAATACTTAAGTCTAGAGCCAAATGCGTTTCTTGTAAAAACACGATGTCTGCTGAATAACCCTCCAGCTCCCTTATTATATTGTACCTTTTTTTTGGAGAATTCATTCCTCTGACGTATGTTACTATTTTGATTTTCGGCATTATACGTGTTTAACATTTTTTCTATCCTTTTTTAGTAGTGGCAATGGTTTCTTGTCAACAGATTTAACCTCCCCCCCCTCCCTCTACCCACCTCCCATTCCCCCTTTACCCTCCCGTCCTTCCCCCCTCCCTGACCCCTCTTCAGATGTAAAATTGACCCACTGGTCCGGGACCTTTTATCTGGAACTCCCTCGTTCCATTTGTCCCTTGGCCCTAGGGTGGAATTCTGTTTAACGGTGTCGTCACCCAACTCGCCTTTCATTGACAAGGTGATTATCCCGCATACCAGGGGCACCCCAACCCCCACCGCACCCTCCCCCCCCCCCACCCCCCCAATTCCACCCAACCCGCCCCGCCCCCCTCCCCCCCAGCAAAGCCAAGGGGGAAAGGGGAGGGGCAAGGCGAATGCGAGCAGGGAAAGGCGATCCAAAAAACTAAAACTCCACCTTCTCAATAATTTACATCTCTATCGACCTCTCCCTCCCCCCCCTCCACCTCCCGGCAGAGAGGGGCGGGGTTGTTTCCCGTCTCCCCCCCCCCCCCCCATCTCCTCCCGTCTCCCCCCCCCCCGGGACCGGGACCCCCAGTTTTCTACAAAATTCTGCAGTTTCTTCAAGAAATCTTAATCTTGCTGTGCGCCCATTTTTTTTTCCTATTAAACTTGCAGGGAAACCCCAGTTATATTGCACTTCATTCTCAACCAGAACTGTCAATAACGGTTTTAAGGCTCTTCTCCTCCTCAAGGTTTCCTGTGCAAAATCTTGGAATATCTGAATTTCGTTCCCTTCATATCTTAATGGTGTTTTTGCTCTTATGTTCCTCCATATTTGATATTTTTCCTCTTCGTTTTGGAATCGCACTATAATGTCCCGTGGCATTTCTTGTGGGAGACCTTTGGGTTTCCTTACTCTGTGCACTCTTTCTACATTTATTACGTTAGTTACCTCTTTATTCATTAAGGGGTTACAAATCTTCTTGATTATATCATTCAGATCCTCTCGTTGTTGTGCGTCTGGAACTCCTCGGATTCTTAGGTTTTTTCTTCTGTCTCTATTTTCTTGATTTTCGATCCTATATGCTTGCTCTTGTTGTGCTTTTTTTAAACTTTGTATTTCTACTTCCTGGTTTTTTATTATATTCGTATCTCTTTCCACTTTTTTCTCTACTTCTACTCTTTCTAGTATGTGTCCAAGATTCTTATGTAATCTTTCCATTTCGGATTTCATAGTATTTTCCAGGGCTGCAAACATAGATATTATCTCATTTTTAGTGGGCAATACTTGGCGGTTATCTTGTTGTACCTGTTGAATTATTAAGGGTTCTACATCTCGATCTAGTTCAGTTATTGGGTCTATTCCTTCTTCTGATGGTACATCAAGTAATGTTTCTGAGTCATGTACGGAGATATTTTGAGTTTGATGTTTCCTTTTCTCTTTTTTGCTCTTTTCTCTCTCCTTTTTATCACTGCTTTCCGCCTGTTGGGTTTTGTTGTGTTGAGGTTTTTTAACGTGCTGCTTATCTGTAGCTACTGTCTGTGTAATGTACTTATTCATTGCACCGGGACTGGTAATCAAGCTCCGGCGTGGTGATTTCGAAACAGCCCCTGCTTTTACTGTTTTTCCCTTCATCTGGCACCGCGATATTTGAGCACCTTTATTACTCTTGTTATATGTGCTCACCCACGGCTACTAAGATGTAATTTTAAGATTTTTTTTCTGTCGCAGTATTTACGTGCTACCGTCGAGATGGCGCTAATACCCCCTTATTCCATTCTCAGCATACTCGTTTTTTCACTCTGTTTTTTACATCTAGAGCATTCACGTGATATAAAGATCTGTCCCCTTTTATTTTATTTTATTAAGATGGATCACTGTTGTGTTGTGTAATTAGTTGCTTACTTGCCCATACAATTACACAAAAAAAAAAAAAAAAAAAAAAAAAAAAAAAGGAAACTGTATTTTCCTAGTATATTAACTTTTTATCTTCGCGGATTTTCCAGTCCGTCCCGTTACTTAACAGAGAATATAGTGCAGAATATTTTAATGCTTTATATTATATGACCACTTACCCCGTGGTTACTTGCAGTCTGGTTTATCTGTATATTTTAATTCTGCCCGACATTCAGCGTTCTCCTGTAGATTTAAGTTCTAGGTTTTTTTTTTTACTGACCTTCTTGGGATCCTCTTTTTTTTTTTTTTTTCCACAATACCTTTCAATGTCTTTTGAGAGCAGTACCTTACTTTGTCCAGTAGATGGCGTCCGGAGCACTCGTAAGCCTTCCCAGAAGATTAACATTGCTCTGCACAGCCAGTACTACTACCGAAAAGCCGACATCCCCGGCATCCCTCCGCTCTCACACAGAAATCTCCACAGACACACAGGAGGTCCGGATCTCTGCCTGCCACGCCGCTCAGCGCAATGCAGCGTGTTCCGACCCAGGGGGGAAGAAAGCCAAGGGGGAAGGTAGGAGAGAGAGAGGACCCACCACACCAGTGGTGGGGCTCCGCCGAGGGTTAGGACAGGAGGGTGGGGATCAGAGGAGGACCGCAAACAGCGGCATTGTCCATGCGGTGGGGGACTTGGAGCGCTCCAGCATGCTAGGTACAGACACGCACCATTCTCAGACTCCTCCCCCGGAAGGGCCCCCTCCAACTAACTAAGGTTACTATTGACTTGGGTACAGTCAGCCTGCTCATAGATCTGGTCCCTGCTGCATCTATGGCTGACTTAAGATGCAGCATGTTGACACTTGTTGAGCTATATATGCTGCTTTGGCAACTGTACTTTTAGCATTTCTTAAAAAACCTACTTGTTAAAAGAAAAAAACAAAAAAAACAAAAAAAAAAAAAAACAACTGTTCCATTGTGGGCAATAGCCGCCCAGTTGGCATGTGAATTGACATGTCAAATTGCATCAATGTGAACCAGGGCTAAAGCGGTATTAAACCCAAAACCAAATATGTAATATATTGCAGCTTACCAATCATTAGATGTGATGGCTGTATTAGTTTTCTCTCTTTGTATTTGTTTATTTTTTTTTTTACTTCCCCCCCCCCCTTTGTTTTTACCTGGCGATCTGGTCAGTAACACACTTCCTGTATTATACAGGCACTACTCTAGATCAGTGGTTTCCAAACTGTGACCCTTTGCTTGCTTTTCATCCACCAATATCAACAATGGGGTATAATGCCCCCCACTGACACCAATAAAGGGGCACTATTCCTCCCAATTACAATAACGATGGGGCACAACTTCTCCCAATGACACCGATGATGCAGCACAATTATTCCCACTGAAACAAAAAGGATGGAGTATTATTTTTTTTCACTGACTTCTTGACCTTTTCTACTCCCAATAGCCACAGGCTGGCCCCCCTAAAGTCTGAAGGACAGTAAACTAGCCCTTTGTTTAGAAGGTTTGGAGAAACCTGCTCTAGATGAATGAGCACACAAGGCAGATTTGAACAGCAGCATTTTTAGTCTGGGGGAAGGGTAGTGTTGGATGTACTAGCAGATATAAATATAGTAACACAATGAAGCCAAACTCCAGCTAATACTTTATAATCAGTTCTACAGTTTTGCTCCTTTTTCAGATAATGTACATAGATAAAAGCTGAACATTGTAAGCAACCTTGTCAGTGGTAAATGGTTTGTCTCAACCCTGCAAGAGAGCTTTTCTGTTGAAAAACAGACTTAATGGCTGGATCACCAGATGAAAATAGAAGAAAGTCAAAAAAAAAAAAAATAAATAAAAATAAAGGAAAGTAAAGCAGCCATCACATCTAAGAATTTGCAAGCTGCAATGAAAAACTGTATATGTTTGCGTTTAATACTGTTTCAAGGTAATAAAAAGTCTTAAGTACCTACAACAACCATGCTTTAAAATACATTTCAATATGCTTTAGTTTAAACACGACTGTATTAGATGGTGTTTTGGTTAAAATCTTTCCGGAGTTTTGCCTTGAATACGATGGTTTACGTTCAGCTAGCAAGCCCTGGTTTCCTTGACACAAAAGGAATGGCATTGGTAAATGTAAAAGAAATAGTGTAAAAATATATTACCACTGCCTTCCGGTGTGTAATTCAAGATCTCAAATGTCCAAGACTTGTAGCGTGCATAGTTTTGGTACATGTCAAAAATCTCTCTAGTAAACTGCTGGCAAATATCACCTGAAAAAGAAGGACGTTACTAAAACATCTCACAGATACTTTAGAGACACTACTAAAAAGACAACAAGCAGCTACACATTTATAGATTACTAGCACAAGCTGCATTCACATACATACAGTAAACACACAGGTACACAGGCGATATTAGAAAAGTTGCAAACATATCTTGCATAATAGGAATAACCTAACAATAATATGCAGCATACATCTCCACCTCTAGAGCAATGTACACGTTTACCTGATATTAGATTATGTGGAAAGTGGCAGTTAAAGTATATCTAAAGCTAATTTTTTTTCATTTTGGGTAGAGTAGATCAGGGGTTGACAAACTTTCTTGGAATCTAGGAGCCAGCTAAAAAAGTTAGGAGCCAGGTCAGTGACGGCGATCTGGACCTGTCCCTGGCCTGACATGGAGACGAGTGAGGGGAAGATAGTGCCGCCGCCCCCCCCCACCTGTCTCCAAGTCATTGCCCATAGCGCTTAGAGGGACATTTTATTTATTTTATTTTTTTCAAATGACAAATTTTTTTTAAATTGCATTTTAGTGTAAATATGAGATGTGAGGTCTCTCTGACCCCAGATCTCATATACAAGAGGACCTGTCATGCTTTTTTCTATTACAAGGGATTTTTACATTCCTTGTAATAGGAATAAAAGTGACACACATTTTTTTTTTTTTTTTTTAAAGAACAGTGAAAAAAATAAAGGTTAAAATAAGAAAAAACATTTTTTAAACGCGCCCTGTCCCGCCAAGCTTGCGTGCAGAAGGAAAGCTTCACATGTGAGGTATCGCTACGATCAGTAGATTGAGAGCAATAATTTTAGCCCTAGACCACCTCTGTAACTCAAAACGTGCAACCTGTAGAATTTATTAAACTTCGCCAATGGAGATTTTAAAGGGTAAAAGTTTGTCGCCTTTCCATGAGCGGGCGCAATTTTGAAGCGTGACATGTTGGGTATCGATTTACTTGGCATAACATTATCTTTCACAATATAAAAAAAAATTGGGCTAACTTTACTGTTGTCTTTTTTTTTTTCTTTTTTTATTAAATAAATAATTTTTCCCCAAAAAAGTGCGCTTGTAAGTCCGCTGTGAAAATACGGTGTGACAGACAGTATTGCAACGACCACCATTTTATTCTCTAGGGTGTTAGAATAAAAAAAAAAAAAAAATTATATATATATATATATATATATATATATATATATATATTTATATTTATTTATAATATAATGTTCAGGGGTTCTGAGTAAAGGCTCCATTAACATTGCTGGTTGTCATTCCAACGGCCACCACCAGAGGGCGCCAGATTCCAGAAGGGACCATAGGATCACAGAAGGCCTCAAAGCCGGGGGCTCAATTACCGGCCGGCGCGGCCCAACGCGATCACGCCGGGGGGGTCCACGGAGATAGGATACCCCCAGCTGTGCTGCCCCAGGCGCCAGGTCGCTAATTCTAGTCGCAAATGCGACCTGGCGCCCGGGTTTTGTCGAGCCCTGGAGTAGATGATGGTTAAACCCTGTCAGGTTTTTGTTTTTTTGTCATTTGTGCACTATGAAGAAAGTTTCCTTTCACTTCTTGTCCTGTAAATACAACAGGAAGCAAGAGGAAATCTTTCCCAAGTGGGAGAAATTCCCCCTGTAAACAGTTGTCTTCTTTGAAGCATTTCTTCCCTATTCCAGTTCTGGTGACAACTCAAAATGTAGCATTTTCCAACAACTTCAGTCCTGGTGACAGCAGTCAACAGGACAAATATAAAGCTAAATCTCCCCAACAAACACAAATTGCATTAAAAACCTGACAACAGGCTGGAGCAGCTGGAGGTAGGAAGCTAGTGACCTGAGCTCCTCTGGCTGAATATCCTGCAACGTCTATTCTGAGACCCTAATCACTGTCACTCCATAAAAGGTACCTCCCCAGATCATGTCTGCCCCAAAAAAAAGTCATGGACATGGCGGCTAATCTAGATTAAGGACAAGGACCCACCAGGGCAAGATGGTGGCGCTACACCGGGGGAGGGGACATCTATAGGAGCTGACACAGCGAGGGTGCTGGAGGCCATGACAGGTTGCCAAGAAACCAATACAGCCTGCCAAATAACCCTCACTGCCAGGATTGAGGTGGTTAAAATTGACATCTCCCTAGTGAGACAGGGTTACCGGAATCTAAGAGAAAGGGTCTCAGATGCAGATACCCGTTTGAGCAACGTGATGGACCCCCCCCCCCCTTCAGAACACCACAGACGCCATGCAGCTGCAAGTCGATGAACTCCTACAGAAGTGAGATGACATCGAGAACAGTCTCCGGCGCTGTAACTTTAGATTCATTGGCCTGCCTGAGGGGGTTGAGAGGAAAGATCCCCCCACATTCCTTGAACAGCTACTTTGTGACACGTATGGCAAAGAGGCATTCTCCCCTATGTTCATCGTGGAATGAACACATTTTGCATGCCTGGGAGACTGCCACCACCTCTCACATTTAAATCGCAAAATTCCTCAATTTCAGGGACAGAGACACCATTCTGCGATTAAGCAAAGAGAAAAGGGGAAATATCCCTTTTGGAAATAAGATGATTGCTGTCTTTCTGGACCAATCTCCAGAGGTACAGCGCCAACGCAAGAACTTCACAGAAGTCAAAAGACGCCTTCGCATCCAGCATATAAAATATGCAATGCCGTTTCCTGCTCGCCTCCGCTTGGAAGGAGAGGATAGAGCGTATTTCTTTGAAGAAGATCCAGATGCAGCAATTGCCTGGCTTGAGCAGAGAGGAGCACCCAGATAAGTAACTATATGATCTACCTTTCTTTTCCCATGCCCTATTTCGCAGCCGTGTCATCTTACAGCTAAATGGACGCTGACTCCCGTATACCTATTCAGATCTTCTCTCTTTTTGGAGAAAAAAGAGAAGAAAAGAGATTTTTTTTTTATTATTCCTTTAGTTTTTTCTTCTCCCTTTGTACCCTCCTGGAACTACTCTATAAAACTTAATCCACATACATGATTGCTGGAATGATCATCATGCTTGCTCAGCATCTGTACCCCTGAGACACAGGAACATTTGCTACTTGAACTGCAGGCCTGCAGACATACTCTGATAGCATCCCCTTAACGTTACACCACAGCAACCACTAGAGGTCACTGCTGCCTCGTATCTGGAACGATATACTCGCACCTTCCTTGTTTTTTCCTTCCCTTTCTTCTTTTCTGAAGATGGCTTCTGAATCTAGAAATCACTGTAGGGTCAGCCTATTCTCACCATCCGCACCTAGATACCTAAATGCCTGGGACAGTGTAGGGCGGGGAGGGGGGATTTAAGCTCTAAGTTGTTATACTATCTTCAGGTCAGCTATACATGGTACAATGGTAAACCTGCTCTATTCTCTTCAACAGTCATCCACACATTTGCAAAAGGTACTGGAGGGACTTGGAACCCTGGAGCTCCACAATATTCTCTACTTGCCCTATGGCCACCTCACTTGGAATGTCTGGGGCAGAGATAACATTAAAAGATCAGCTATATTCTCACTACTCAAAAAGCAACGTGCTGATGTAATAGTTACATAGTTAGCAAGGTTGAATAAAGACACCAGTCCATCCAGTTCAACCTGAGTGTCTACAATTGTCCCTATCCCTGTATACTGCACACTCACATTGGTCCCTGCCCTCAAGGAGCCCACAATTCAAGGTCCCCATTCATATACTAGGCCAAATTTTGGACAGAAGCCAAATAACCTACCTGCATGTCTTTGGAGTGTGGGAGGAAACCAGAGTACCCGGAGGAAACCCACGCAGGCACAGGGAGAACATGCAAACTCCAGGCAGGTAGTGGCGTGGTTGGGATTCGAACCAGCGACCCTTTTCACTGCTAGGCAAGAGTGCTAACTACTACACCACTGTGCTGCCCCCAGCATTAGTAGAAACTTGTGCTGAGGGCCAAATACAGATGGAACTTAAACGCCCATGGATAGGTTGGGCTTATAACTCTGTCCATACTACTCATTCTAGAGAAGTATCCACCCTTATATCAAAAACCACACATTTTGAGCTCCGGGGTTCTGAGGTTGATCCACTGGGCAGGTATGTGTTTTTATATACAACTATATATGGGGACCCGATACTGATAATGCCATTTTATGTACCCCCACTATTTAATTCTGTGATTTTGTCTGATGGTTTTAGCTTCATGGTACTATACCCTTCGGTGCCAGTTGTTTGGCTGGGTGATTTTAACAACACTCTCAACCCAAGCCTTGATAAACTGTGCAAAAGCCCGCCAACTCAAACCCCACCCCAATCCACATGATTCGCTAGAATGCTGGCTGACTTCAATCTTGTGGCTACTGGGAGATCTAAACACCCCACGTTGCAGACATACTCTTGCTTCTCCCCTCCCATCATTCAATGTCCAGGATAGACCTTATCCTCATATCCCATTCTCTCTTACCTAGACTACAAGACATAGGTGTCTCCCCTAGATCGCTCTCGGACCATTGTCCCTATTGGGTCACATTGTCCCTATAACACAACTGCCCTCCAGCTACGTGACAGTTAAACCCCTTCTGGCTAACATTGCTACCAGAAGAAGACGACTTAACGGTAGACTGGGAGTAATATTTCCTGACTAATAATGATAATGCACAAGTAGTTTGGGATGCCTTTAAAATTCACACTCGCTCAACACTTATAAACACAGATCAGACTGAAAAGGACCTCAGAAGCTGCTCTAGTCAGGGCAACAACTGACTTGCTCTTTGCGGAGCGAGCATTTTTAGACGACCCCACACTTGACAGGGCAGATCTCAAAATACAAACAAGGGTAGTTGAACAAATGCATTATGAAAAGTCTAAGCGGAAACTATTTTTTTATAGGCAGAAATTATTCGACCACGGGGAGAGAGCTGATAAACTCTTGGCCTACCTAGTGCATTGTGAGGAGAGGCCACCAGTGGCTAGTTTCCCTCCACTCTCCTGGAAATGGATTGGTGACAGAGCCTAGCCAGGTGAGGACAATTTTTAGGGACTTCTTTGCCATGCTATACACAACCTCAGTCTCAGATGAGACTTCCTCAATGAAAACATTCCCGAGATACATTTTCCTCAACTCACTAAAAGGACTAAGTCGCAGAATTAGACACACCACTAACGGCAGAGGAGATCGCCGGGGCCATCACTGAATTTCCCAGATCTAAGTCACCGGGATCGGATGGCTTACCCATAGAATTCTATTCAACATACTTGGAACTCCTTATTCCAAAGCTTCTCTTCCTGTATAACTCTGTATATGAAGACTCAAATTTACCCGCCTCTATGAGAGAAGCATCAATAGTATTAATCCTCAAACCTGACAAGGACCCAAGACTCCCAGAATCATACCATCCCATTTCTTTACTCCAGGTGGATGTCAAGATTTTGGCAAAAGTCCTAACCATCCGCCTTAATAAAAGTAATTTTATCTTTGGTACACAAAAACCAGTCAGGCTTCATGCCAGGCAGAAATACCTTGTTCAACCTCAGATGATTATTTATAAAATTTTCAGACATCCCATGAAAATTCAGGCAGAACCACTGGCGATTGCAATATGCGCACATCCTGACATAGCAGGACTGAGCATAGGGCCCATTACCGAGAAGATCAGCACCTATGCAGACGACACCCTGCTCTATCTAGAGGGCTCAGTTAATTCTCTACCCACAGCCCTGGCCTTGATAGAACGTTTCGGTTCAGTCTCAGATCTTTGGATCAATTGGGTTAAATCCCAAATACTCCCTCTGGACAGCTTCATCGCTAAAAGACGAGCCATGTTACCTTTATAGAGAGTAGATCGAATAAAAACGTAGGAATACAGACCACTCAAGACCCAGCTGACTATGTCCCGCTTAATATAATACCACTTACCGCTTAAACAGAAAACTCGAAATTTGGGCCCAACTCCCTCTAGGAGTAATGGGAGGAATAAATCTTGTGAAAATGGTAATATTGCCCAAAATATTATATATGCTACCAGTGTACTTGGTGCTTAGGCATTTCAAATCTATGGAAGCAATACTTAAACCATTTATATGGGGTAATAGACAAACTTCCTTGGAGGAAATTTTTAAAAATCCCACTGACCTTGCCGGAATGGCTTTACCAGACTTTAACACATACTATTTAGCCACTCAAAATGTCGCAACTATTTAGCATAGACAAAATTGACAGACAGGTTCTTGATCTTTCTAAGTCCTAAATGGTCACATTTAACCACAGATCCCTTTGTTGCAATAACGGGAGGAATAAGGAGTGCAGAGAGGGCAGGTGACCGCAAATCCTCTCTTTAACAATTCAGACGGGTAAGGGATATTATATCAGACAACCTCAATATACCACAAGCCCACGACTTCACTCCTCTGTTATATAATAAAGCTCTCCCCCAAAATTTTATTTGATCCCAGATCCCGAGCTGTGGAGCTCCAGGGGAATAATTTAATTTGTCTCACATTACACAAAATGGGCACCTGAAGACTTTTGACACACTGAAATTCAAATCTATGCTACCAAACCAAAATGTTTTTCCAGGTACCTACAAATCCGCCACACCTTTAGAACACAATTTTCCTCTGGCAACCCTTCACTGGACAATAATCCTCTAATGAAAGTGATTAAAAGCCCTGACCCCCAAAAACTTATTTCTCACTTTTATAACATGCTGTCACTCCCCCAGGCATCTACATCAGCTTATGCATCAAATGCCGCGTACACACGATCGAATTGTCTGGCATACTTAGTTCGGCAAACAATCCGGCGGATAGTCCGGCGGACTTTCTACCGAACGGACTTGGCCATACGCGGAAAGTCCGGCGATTGCTAGCGCGATGACGTACAGCACGTACGACAGGACTAGAAAAAGGAAGTTCAATAGCCAATAACTTCCTTCTCGTACTTGCTTCTTAGCATGCGTCATTCTTAGTCTGCCGGACTAGCATACTCACGAACGTATTGTCCGCTGAAACCCAAGTCCGGCGGAAAGATTGGGCTGCAAAACTACTTTCTAAGTCCGCCGGACTTTACGCTAAAAAAAGTCAGCTGAAGCCCACACACGATCGGATTGTCTGGTGAAATGCGGTCCGGCAGACTAAGTACGCCAGACAATGCGATTGTGTGCATGCTGCAAAAGACTACATAGGAGGGGGATGTAGGATCCATGGAGGATGAGGAGAGGAGTGAAGCCTCAGATACCTGCAAACTAGTTTCATCCAAACCCTCTGATTGCTTGACTCAGATCTTTTATACTGCACTGATCATACCTCACACCACTAAGAATTTCTAAATATAAATATGATTGATCCACTAATTGCCCAATGTGCAATTAAGAAACAGGTACATTCTATCACCTAATCTGGAACTGTCCAAGAGTCCAGGGATTCTGGACACAAATAGTGCAGTTTCTACACGATACCATGGGTTCCCCCTGACACTACACCCCAAGCAGTGCCTTCTGGGTATTTTCCCAGAACCGGATATGGATAAATTTACTAAAATCTTCTAAAATGAAATCCACTTTTCTGCAAGAAAAGCCATAGCCAGGCTATGGATGAGACTGCACTGGAGCTCACTAACTGGATAGTAGAAGTGAATAACAATCTTCACTATAAAAAATAAAAAAATACAATAAGATGTGGGATAGGTGGCTACAGGCCTCTGAAACCTGCACCTAATAGGGTGTTAATACATTATAAACCTTCAGACTTCCAGTGTCCCTACTAACACTATGTGGATAAATTGGGAGAAGAGACTATAAAGGAGCATAATGTACCTTGAAAATTGTATAACCCGACATAGCTTAAAATGTCAAAAAGTGTCTTACGCTTATGTCTGAAAAACCACGGGATGTCTATGTGTGATAGTTGCCTATAATATTGTCTAACATATTGGACATTTGCTATGCATGTTTTATATATGTATATTTTCTTTTTTTTCAATAAAAGAAACTGTTTCAATAAAAAAAAAAAAAAAAAAAAAACCTGAACAAGGGTTCTAAACCTCCCCTATTTGTCCAAGAAAAAAAAAAGTTTTGCCTTTCAATGTACTCGGGATGTGATGCCCTATGGCTGCAGTAGGAAGTGTGAGACTTTATTGCAGGCAGATATGAGAAAGAAACTAAGATTTGACCCTGGAGTGCTGAATAGATCAAATATAGACCCTCCAGAAATATTAAAGGTTAGTCCACGCAAAACTAATAAGGAAAAATTACACTTGCACTTACATTAGCACACACTGATGTGCATTAATGTGAAAGGCACCCCAACACATACCATATGTAGTATAAACTAATGCACTTTTACTTTAGTGCACTGCAACACACCGACATAAATGCTTGGTGTCTTGTACACTGTGCTGTTCAGTATAAGTAAAGCTGTATTTTTATATGTGGTAAAGGTTCCATGCCAAGGGAGCGAGCTGCTTTCATACAATGTGACTCAAGATGTGCTCAGGTATGAGTAGAGCTAACATTAAGCACCAGAGTCAGAAGTATGAAAACTGGCTGTTGAAAGCAGCTCATGGAGATGAGCAGAATTGTCATTTTCCTGTATATGTGACCTTTTAGTCAAGTCACTTTGCCCATGATCATCCAAAATGAATAACCACGGTAGGCAAAAAATTGTGCATATTGCAAACCGGCCTCATAAAATGACTCTTGCAGAACGTCCAAGTCACACTGAAATGTACTGTAATTACAGACATGCGTCATGGTCGCTGGAACCGCCTTTGCCTCATCTGCTTTATTGGTTAAAAAGGCTGTCCATCATAACAATGGGCTAATAGAAAGGCAGATGAAATGAGAAGGCGTGGAGCCAGTGACCACAAAGCTGATTAGTCATGTTACAGGTTCACTTGGGTTTTAGGAATACATAACAGTCAATTAAAACTTGCATACCAGCATGTGGAAGTGCATAGTCTCATTCCACAAACCTAGTTATGTCCGCAATAGTGCACTATGTATAGATGGTGATTTTTATTTACTGTACAACATTAAATATATGACAAACTAACCTCCGGTAGTTCTGCCAGATACCACCTCTAGTATTGCATCGTTCTGGTCATACTTTTCCTGAGGCACCAGAAGCTTTAACAGCTGGAAAAAATAAAAAAATAAAAATGTTCAACTTGAAAAATGATTGTCAGGGATACATATTACCAGTCACTGAATGCCATATTAACCACACCGCTGTAGGATTTCTGTCATTCACCGACCAAAATACCTGAGCGTATCCCACAATTCTCCACTGAAAGTCTTTCATCAGGGCTGGAGCTATTTAGCTGTGTTTTAAGAATTGCTTAGAAGATGATTAATCTGCTATTGGACTGCCCTATGTGGCCTTATTTTTGACTATGCCAATTATGGTGCATTAGATAGGGGCAATAAAACTGCAGTCATCGAAAACTTCTTCCCAGAAAAAGGGAAACAAAGTAAATAAAAACCATCTAAATAAACAGTGCATTACTTAACCACTTAAGCCCCGGACCAATTGTCAGCGTAAGGACCAGAGGTCTTTTTACAATTTCGCACTGCACTGCTTTAACTGGTAATTGCGCAGTCATGCAATGTTGTACCCAAATGAAATTTTTACGATATAAAAAGGAAAAAGACTGAAAAAAAAAAAAAAAAAAAAAAAAAAAAAAAGATATTTTCTACTTTTTGTTATAAGAAAGAAATCGAACAAACTAAATTTTAATCATACATTTAGGCCAAGATGTATTCAGCCACATGTCTTTAGTAAAAAAAAAAAAAAAAAATAAGTCAATAAGCATATATTTATTGGTTTGCGCAAAAGTTATAGCGTCTACAAACTAGAGTACCTTTTCTGGAATTTACACAGCTTTTAATTTATGACTGCCTATCTAATTTCTTGAGGTGCTAAAATGGCAGGGCAGTACAAACCTCCCCCAAATGACCCCATTTTGGAAAGTAGACACCCCAAGGAAATTGCTGAGGGGCATGTTGAGCCCATTGAATATTTTTTTTTTGTCCCAAGTGATTGAATAATGACACAAAAAAATAAAAATAAAAAAATAAAAGTTTACAAAAAGTTGTCACTAAATGATATATTGCTCACACATGCCATAGTTATATGTGGAATTGCACCCCAAAATATATTCTGCTGCTTCTCCTGAGTAAGGGGATACCACATATGTGGGACTTTTTGGGAGCCTAGCCACGTACGGGACCCCGAAAACCAAGCACCGCCTTCAGGATTTAAATCTAAAACGCTACAAAAAAAAAACCTGTTAGCGAACGCAGGGATCAGGCCTGACTCTGCGAACGCTGCAGTTATGTGTTTAGTGTTTTGTAAGTGACAGTGATCAATCGATACTGCACTTGGGTGGGCTGGGTGGAGGGGCAAAACGCAGGCACTAGCAGGTATCTGGGCTGATCCTGCCAACAATGCGTTTTTTTGGAACCCTAAACTGCTGGGGACGCTAGTATAGATCTGATCAGATATTGATCTGTTCAGATACTATACCACTACGGGAGGTGTATGCTTTGCACGCGGTACTGGCACTAACCTAGCGCTGCCTGGGGCGACGCAGACCCTGACCCTAAAACCTAATTGATATCACCCGCCGGGTGATCAGGGGGTTAAACCTTTATTGGGTAATAAATGGTGGGTGCCCTGATGCTATAAAAAGCAAACTAACCAGAGTCACCCGTAACACTTATACGGTTTTCACTGGTGAAAGGGTTAACTAGGGGCAATCAGGGGGTTAAAACCTTTATTAGGTAGTATATGGGGGTCCCTGGCACTATATAAAAACCTGACGGGGAACCTAAATAACTAACTGGCTAACCAGCGTCACCAGTGACACTTATGCGGTGATCGCTGGTGAAAGGGTTAACTCTAGGGGCAATCAGGGGGTTAAAACCTTTATTGGGTAGTATATGGGGGTACCCAACGCTATAAAAACCTGGCGGTGAACCTAAAAAAATAACTAGCTACCTAGCGGCACCAGTGACACTAATGCAGCAATCAGAAAAACGATCATTTAGTGACACTGGCAAAAGGGGGTAAAAGGGTTAACTCTAGGGGCAATCAGGGGGTTAAACCTTTATTTGGGGGGGTAGGGGGCTACCCTGTACCTAACACTAACTGCCCTGACACTTTTTACTGTCACAACTGACACTAAATGCAGTGATCAGTAAATAAATGATCACTGCAATCAGTGACACTGGGAGGGGGGTGATTTGCGTGCCTATGTGTACATACGTGTCAGTGTAGTGTTGGTGCACTTACTATGTCCTCTCCTCGCAGTCCGGTCAAAAAGACCACCCCGAGGAGAGTGACATCACTTCCTCCTGCCTGTGTTTACACTACACAGGCAGGGGAAGCTTCTCATTCGCCAGGAGCGATCGAGAGGGGATGGCCAGAAACCAACGGCCATCCCCTCATCCCGGATCGCTCCTGAAGGGAAACGGACCGCCGCAGCCAGCGGGAGGGGGTCTGATCGGACCCCCCACCCACTGGAAGGCAAGCACGTACGGGTACGTGCTTGTGCCCATACATGCCATTCTGCCGACGTAGAATTAAATGCGGCGGTCCTTAAGTGGTTAAGAAGTAAATGGTAGTTATTGCTCGTCATAAACCTAGTAACATAACAACTGTTGATATAAGAATTAGGAGGTGCACCAAATGGAAATTTTTGTGCAGAAATGGAAACTGAAAATTCAGGATGGACTTTTATATATAAAATTGTATTATATTCAACTTTTTAATTAAAGTGGTTGTATACTCATTTTTTTAACTTTTACCTACAGGAAAGCCTATAATAAGGCTTACCTGTAGGTAAAAAAAATATCTCCTAAACCTGTACGGTTTAGGAGATATTCCCCTCGGTATGCGCCGCTGACTGCAGCGGCGCATGCGCACAAGGGGATTCTCGGCTGAATGCCCGGCAGTGGCTGGACCCGGCCGGGATGAAATCTCCCGTGCGCACGCGCGGGAGTGACGATATCGCGGCTCCGGCCACTCACAGCGCCGGAAAAAACGCAGAGGGAGCATGTCAGCTCTCTCGGCGTGGATCGGACCAGATGTCGGGGCCTCGTTCTAAGGTAAGTATTTCATAATGAGCTAGTATGCGGTGCATACTAGCTCATTATGCCTTTTCCTTGCAGGTAAAAAAAAAAAAATCATCTGCGGGTTTACTCCCGATTTAAACTTGAGAATTTAATTTAATAGGACTTTATTGCACCTTTAGCACAAGAAAAGTTTGAGAATAATGTATCCCTTTAAATTGTATGCATGTCTTCACAATGTCCGTTGCGCTTCCGCTGTGGTGTTAAAAATCCTGCTGGCTGCATTTTTGGTCAGTTTAAAAAAAAAAAAATGAAATTAAATAAAATGCACCTCCCCGTTGAAAACGCATCAATAACTCACCCATGTTACGTTTTTGAGTCACACCATAAGCACCGTAAAATGGTGGAAAAATTGCATGCATTTTCGGTATGTTTTTCTCTTTTCTACAAAACGCTGAAAACACAATTTTTGGCCGATATGTTTCAGTGGCCGAAATGTCGGTGCAGCTCTAGAAAGAAGCCTATCTTTCAGAAATAGACCGTGCCAAGCGTCACACAGCAAAATAAAGTTTAGTGCATTTTCAGTGAGAACATATTTTGAATGGAGTTAAAATGAGATATTTGTATTTTTTGGTGACTTGCATTTTTTACATGCTTCCTTTACCACAATCAAAGATATCCACACATTGGTCACTGCTTTCAGTGAATCGCTTTTATGCTAGCCATACCCAACTTGAACTTCGATTCCTGATAAATCAATTGATTCCAAGATGTGGGTGGCCCAGTCAGTACTACTTGGATTGACAAACTTAGACTGGGAAAGGGAAGAAGCGAGGTGAAAATTGTCAGCTGAACAGTGACTGCATCCTTTCAGATGCAGTCGCTGTTTGGGTATTCAGACAGCTGCAAGCATTGCAGTTGTCTAGCTATAGTAGCCAGCAGCAGGAAATTCCTCAATCCACATAGTTTGTGTAAAGCAGAAGCAGTGAACTGCACTGCAAAGGTAGAAAGCAGAGCATGCTCCATATACATATTTAATTAGAACATATGCATCATCAAAATATACTTGCATGAAACTGATGTCTTTTATATGTATACAATTTTTTTTAAATTATAAATTTCCTTAAGCAGACTCCAGTCTTGTGGTTGAAGCTGCTTTGGGCATGCCTTCTCCCCAATGTGCAATTAGTGTTCACAGAACAAAAATCCACTGGCTCTGCAAATTTAACTTCAGTGAATAGTTTAAACAATATATTTATCGACTAGATCACCTTTGTACGCAACTGAATGAGGTTATGATTTATTGCATCCTTTTCTTCCAATGCAAGGCTCAGCAACTGCTCCTCTTCTTTGGATGTGAGATCTAAAAAAAAAAATAATCCAATAAACATTGCAGTTAATGGACAACATTCATTTACAGACCATAAACAGGACAGTTATGGTTATCTGAGCTTTAAACCTATAACTGATCTTTCTGTGGTTGCTTTGATGCACCCCAACATTGGTGGTATACACAACAGGTTTCTAGCAAAAATCAGTGAAATGGTCCAAGTCACCCTGCCATCCACAGTTTTGAACATTTCACCATTTCCATAGAAACAGATGATGGTATGTTGTCCTGACCTTTTTACAATAAAGAGCTGGTTGAAATTGACAGAAAACTATTGTGTACAAGGTCAGCATATTATTTTCAAAAGGTATGAACTTCACTTGTTGGTCTGTTACATAAAGAATTAAAGTAGTTAGTAACATCTGCTCGGTAAGTGCAAAAGATATCTGTTGATCCTGCCAGAAATCTTGTGAGCTGATAACTTCCTGCGATCTCTGCCTGTGCTGCATTCATATCAGTTCTATTGCTCCCAGCTATCCATAAGGACCACAGAACAGGAGAGAGTGGGGGCTTCTGCAGATAACACTGCTCTTCCATAGATAAAAGCATGATGTAAGCATTGTTATTCTAGGACAGAAACTTTTACTGGCAGAATCGCCAGGTGAAAAATTAAGGAAAAAGAACAAACTAACTAAACTAATGAAGCCTGCCATATTGTCTTGGGACCAGGTACACTTTAATAATGAGATCTTCTCAAATGCTTATTCACTAAAACATTAGCCCTTAGGCTGCTTTCACACTGGGGCAGGAGCAGCGTCGGCGGTAAAGCGCCGCTATTTTTAGCGGCGCTTTACCGTCGTTTTAGCGGCGGTGTGCGGGCGCTAGCGGGGTGGTTTTAACCCCCGCTAGCGGCCGAAAAGGGGATAAACCCGCCCGCAAAGCGCCGCTGCAGCGGCGCTTTGCCGGCGGTATTGCCGCAGTGTCCCATTGATTTCAATGGGTAGGAGCGGTATAGGAGCGGTGAATACACTGCTCCTTCACCGCTGCAAAGATGCGGATAGCAGGACTTTTTTCACCGTCCTGCCAGCGCATCGCTCCAGTGTGAAAGCCCTCCGGTTTTTTTCAGGCGTTACACAGGCGCTATTTTTAGCGCTGTAACGCCTGAATACCGCCCCAGTGTGAAAGCAGCCTTAAAGTGGTTGTAAACCCTTACATATACCCAGTAAAAGGACTATCCTCAGGAGATACACAGATTAAACCAGTCCTCCTGCATAGGTTGTACCCGTTTATCTGCAGTCTTCTCTACATCAGTTCAAAGTGATACATTTATAGCCTTGTCTGAGAGTTTAGAAAAAAAGGGGGCAGAGCTTTAGTCACACTCTATAGTGTTCAGTGAGGAGAGCTCTGAGAGCTGATTGTAGGAAAGAGACACCCCCTCCCCTTCACACACGCTGTCAATCAGCTGAAGGTTCCTCCCCATCATCATTTTTCTCTTGGTGTCAGGAAAACTTGTCAGAGGTGATTCATGCTGATAGAGGAATGAAGCAGCAGAAAGAAATCACACCTGGTTCTTTTAATTGAGAAAAGTAAACACTTCAGAGGGATATGATTTGTTCATAATACAGATCTGAGGTTTACAATCACTTTAAGAACCTCTTAACCATGAAAATGAAGAAGCCCAAAACGACAATTTGTGTAAAGTTCTTCTCTTTTTATTTCACGCTATGGGGGGGGGGGGGGGGGGGGGGGGGAGTGCACAAAACCTTCTTAAAAGCAAAAGGGGCCAAGCACGTAGTGTCACTAAGTGTCACTAAACTCACATCATTAAAGGGGAGTTCCACCCAAAAGTGGAACTTCCGCTTTAAGCACTTCTCGCCCCCTTACATGCCACATGTAATTTTCTTTTTTTTTTGGGGGGGTGGAGTAGGGGTACCTCGTTTTGACAGATACCCAGCTCCCATTTCCTTCCCTCATTGACTCGCCGCCTAGGCGACTCCTCCTCTCCCCCTCTGCAATCTTCACAGGTCCCAGAAGATTGCCTGGCCACTAAGAGAGCACAGCACGACTCGTGCATGCGCAGTGTTCACCCGACTGTGAAGCCGCAAGCTGTCACAATTGGGTGCCCACACTTGCAATGCCGGCGCCGCAGAGAAAGCGAGGCTTCGGGCGGCCACATAACTGGACCGTAGGACAGGTCAGTGTCTGCTTATTAAAGGCCAACAGCTACACTTTTTTGTAGCTGATGACTTTTAATAAAAACTTACAAACGAGTGGAACTCCGCTTTAAAAACTATCCATAAATGGTATATTACATGCTGTTCATACTCAGTTACTATGAGATTCATTTTCTGTATTCTGCAAAAAAAAAAAAAATCCAGCTGTTCTGTGTCTCCATCTCTGCAGCTAGGGCTATAGCAGTGTTGGCAGCTCTGCACATGCTCAGTTTTCAGTGTAATTCTATCCTGAGCAGCTCATGTGACAATAGAGAGACACGTGTGGGCATATACACAGTGGTAAATGACAGCCCACCCCCCCCCCCCCCCCTCTTACTCTATGTCCACTAACCAGCTAAACACAATGAGGGCAGGATATTACATTTAGATTTGAGGCTTCGCCTCCCTCTTATTCTAAGATACACGCTGTAGGGGTGTGACATTGCCTGAGACTGGCAGAAATCCACCCAAACCATGCTTTTGTAGAAAAAAAATAAAGATTAGATTGTAACTATATACAGTATATTTGTGTGACAATTTAAAACAGTTTAGAGGACTAGATGCTCCTCCTGCCACTGTTTCACTGCAGACAGGCTGGGAAAGATCTGGTCCTGTGACAGCTGAATTACAGTACCATCATCCACAAAACAGAAAGAAGGAATAATGTAAATTAAAGTAAACAGGGTGCGTTTAGTACCACTTTAATTTACAAAAGCCTAAAATATTCCTGGTATGTTGAGGTCAAAACAGGGCTTAACAAATCATTAAGGAAAAGTCCTTAAAACAGAGCTCCAGGCTCCTTCAGTAAGAAAGTAAAAGTCAGCAGCTAGGGGACACTTACCTATCCACGAATCCAGAGGTGTCTTCACTCAAGCTTATTTTTCAATTGACTCTTGGGTGCTGCTGCCACTATCTCGAGTAAGGGAAGCCAACAATGAATCCTTGCGCTTCACAGCTAGTTCCCCACTGCGCATGCGCGAAGTGTGAATGGCCCAGCGGTAAGGGAAGGGAGAGGGGGGCCCAAACGTCGGGATGAGTTTGCCGTGACAAAGTCAGATGGAATTGGTAGCGAGTATCTGTCAAAACCAGCTACCCACTCCCCCCTGAAAGGTGCCAAATGTGGCAGGGGGGTGGAACTCCGCTTTAATACTTACTTTCTTGTTGTCCACGTATAGGGGTACAGTATGGTACTATGCTGTTAACAAGGATGCCAAAAACTGTATAGGACCTGTTGTATGCCAAAACACCAAAGACCAGTTTCATTACTTTTGCAGTTTTTGGCAGATGTTATATTCTAAAATTTGGTGCAACAGCCCTGATATTGTTTAGAAGCCTTTATCAAATGTTCAGAGAGTAAGCGGTATCATGCCACAAGGAAGTAAAAAGGGTGGTGGAAAGAAAGAAGACAAAAGGACTAAATAGAACGGCCACTATGTACACAAGGTAAGTCCTTTTAGCAGGAAAATTAAAGCAGCAACAATACACATGGGCTCATCCAGCAATCTACAGTAAGACAAGATGCAGATCACAGGCCTGAAGATGTTGACATGGTTAAGGTTTAAATCTGGGTTTAGAGGAAGCTTATCAATTACCTACCAGCACACATGGCCTCCAACTCTTTGCCTTCTATTTCTGACTCTTGTATTTGGCACAGCAAAGAACAAATAGAAGACAGTTCAGCATGCTGAACATTTAGAGCTTTGCGTTCCTCTTCTTTTAATGTATGGTTTAACATTTCCCCTATTCGTCCATGCTCCTTGACTAAGGACTGCAAGTAATTCTGCAAGTTATCATTTGGCCAGAGAGCTCCAATGCCATGAGAACAGCTTCTTCTTGGCTGAAACCCATCAACGACCACATCATAAGGACTTCTATTTTGTAAATGTGATCCAAGACGTTGCTTTATAAAAAACTTTGTACATAGTCTGCGAGATGGCTGGTCAAAAGCAGACAAATGAAAACAATGAGTACAACTCCTCCACAATGCAATACCCGGCAGACGTTTCATTGTGACATCCCGTATTCCTGCTGACAGAAATTCATAGATGTTAAATATCATATATTTTAAGTATTAAATAAATAGAACTACAGTTAAACACAGCCTGTACTAAGAGAATAGCATAGGCTGCAATTGCTGACAGCCTTCTAAAATATTTGCCTGGCTGGTTCCAATACTTACTAAGAGACCCTAGACAGGCATAGTGTAAAATTTGGGTAAAGGTAGGATCCTGATCAGCGCCTTGATGCGATTCAGTTCGCTTTGAGCGCTATACACCTATGAATGAATGAATAATTTGTATTTAGTCAGTGACTCAATGTATTTAAAGTGTTACTAAACCCACAACAGTAAAATGAGTCTGTAAATGCAGTAGAGCATGCTTGTTATACTCACTGAGTAATCTAAGGGGTCAATCCTCTGCATTTTGTAAAAAGGCTGTTTGATCCCATCTTCTCTTATCATCCCCTTCATTTACTGTCTTCAATCCATCTGCCGTTAGTACAGAGCCTTGGGGCACTCTGCACGTGCTCAGTTTGATTTGTATTGCTAGAGTTTTTTCTTTTTTTCGGAAGAGTGCATGTGATCAGCACAGGGCCAATCAGCACTGTCCAAACAGAGGGTCAAGAGTCATGCAGCCTCATAGGACAGTCAGAGGAAAATGAAAACTCCTCCTAAAAGCTTTCACCAGACACTAATAGAAGCTACAAGACCGATTTATACTGCTGATGAGAAAAGTTATTTTAGCAGTTTATATTTACTAAAACAATTGCATTTCCATGTTCTGTGTACTGTGGGAGACACATATATAGTGAATGCAGGGTCCAGGGTTTAGTAACACTTTAAGCCATTGTATGATAATTATTGCCAGTAAAACAGAATTCTGATTAAGTGAGAATTATATTTTGTATAAAAATATAGCCAGATTTAAAGGCCAATTTTAAACCCTGGTTCGCACCGACGCGATTTTGTATGCGTTTCAGAACCCATGGAAACGCGCAACACATGAGTTTCTGAAAAGGCTGTTCACATATATGCAGTGCGATTCTGATGAGTTTTGAAAAAGGGTCCTGTGCATGTTTAGTGAAGTGCTGTGCGATTTTGAGCTCCATAGACTTGAATAAAAACTGCAGGCAAATCACTTATCTGTCCTAAAGTAACACAATTCCAGCACTTTTTCTAGTACTGTTTGTGGAGAGAGACCCCTCTGAACATAAAAAGTTGCTGTATCCAAATCACAAGAGATCAGAATTAGAGGTCGACCGATATATCGGCCGATATTTGCCGTTTTTTAAATAATCGGCATCGGCCGATTGTGTTGATAAAAAGCCGATTCTACAGCGGGACTTTGAAATGACTTCTGTATAGAAGACAGTGTGAGTTGCCCGAGTCGTCATAGCAACACTTTCCTCCTCTCTGGGCAGACTGCCAAGAAAAGAACTAAATGATACAATGTTTACACTTCTGAATGAATGAAGTCATCTCTGTGTAGAAGTTCTCAGTTTAACCATTTAAAGACTAAATCTTTTCTGACACTTGTTGCTTACAAGTAAAAATCTTGTATTTTCTGCCAGAAAATCACTTAGACCCCCCAAAAATTATATATATTTTTTTAGCAGAGATCCTAGGGAATAAAATAGCGGTTGTTGCAATATTTTATGTCACACGGCATTTGCACAGAGGTCTTTCAAATGCATTTTTTTGGGAAAAAAATACACCATTTAAAAAATAAAAATAAAATAAAAACAGTAAAGTTAGCCCATTTTTTTTTTTTTGTCCAAAAGTTTTGACTACCTGTTTTTATTTAATATATAGTTTTTTTTTTTTTTTTTTTAATCTAGATCATACATACAAGTAAACTGATTGGAGGTTTGTTTTGTTTAATAAATGTTTAAAGCGGGAGTCCGCCGGGACTCCGCGTTTTTTTTTTTTTTTTTTTTTTTTTTTAAAGCCAGCAGCTACAAATACTGCAGCTGCTGACTTTTAAAATAGTGACACTTAGGCCGCGTACACACGCGCGGACTGTTCGCCCAACCTTGTCCGCTGAACAGTGTTTGGGCGGACAGTCCGCTCGTGTGTGGGGCTTCAGCGGACAGTTTCAGCGGACAGTTGGCCGAACAAGGTCTTACGGAAATTCCGAAAAACTGTCCGCTGAAACAAGGTTTCAGCGGACTGTTCGCTCGTGTGTAGGCTTGTTCGGCCAACTAAGTCTCGCGCATGCTCAGAAAGGATTTCCACGTCGGAAGGTTGCATTGCAGTGTATAGGACGTCGTATTTTTCGTCCCGTCGTACGTGCCGTTCACGTCATCGCGCACGGTTTCAGCAAACTGTTCGTCCGTCGTGTGTGGCCATGTCCGTCCATGCTAAGTTTGAGCGGACTGTTCGCTCAAACTGTTGGACGGACAAAGTTGGGCCAACAGTCCGCGCGTGTGTACGCGGCCTTAGGCCTCATGCACACGAGACGCAGTTAAACGTGCGTTCAGATGCAGTTGGACAGTTTTTTCAACTGCCCCTGAACTCATTCAATGTTATCCTATGTGTCCATGCACAGTCTCGTTTTTTTCCGTTTTTATGCAGTTGCGTTTAGTCTCGTTTTTCCAGAAGCAAAAAAATGTGTTCAGAAACAAAAATTTCCACGTTTCAGACGCAAAACGCGGCAAAACGCGGCAAAACGCCGCTACCGCGTTTAGCCGCGTTTGCGTTTATATGCGTTTTTAAAGGTGACCCTTTTTTTTACATTAAAAATCTCAAAAATGATTGCAAATGATGAAAAACCATTAGAAAAATATTTTAAACAATTGCAATTGCAAGTGGACAATCCACAACTTGTGGCAAGTGACATGGCAGGTGGCAAGTGACGTGGCAAGTGGACAATCCACAACTTGTGGCAAGTGACATGGCAGGTGGCAAGTGATGTGGCAAGTGGACAATCCACAACTTGTGGCAAGTGACGTGGCAGGTGAAGTGGCAAGTGACGTGGAAAGTGGACAATCCACAACTTGTGGCAGGTGACGTGGCAAGTGACCTGGCAGGTGACGCGGCAAGTGACCTGGCAGGTGACGTGGCAAGTGGAAAATCAACAACTTGTGGCAGGTGACTGGCATGTGACGTGGCAAGTGGACAATCCATAACTTGTGGCAGGTGACGTGGCAAGTGACGTGGCAAGTGGACAATCCACTTGTGGCAGGGGACGTGGCAAGTGACGTGGCAAGTGGACAATCCACTTGTGGCAGGGGATGTGGCAAGTGACGTGGCGAGTGGACAATCCACAACTTGTGTCAGGTGACGTGGCAAGTGGACAATCCACAACTTGTGGCAGGTGATGTGGCAAGTGACCTGGCAGGTGACGCGGCAAGTGACCTGGCAGGTGACGTGGCAAGTGGAAAATCAACAACTTGTGGCAGGTGACTGGCATGTGACGTGGCAAGTGGACAATCCATAACTTGTGGCAGGTGACGTGGCAAGTGACATGGCAAGTGGACAATCCACAACTTGTGGCAGGTGACGTGGCAAGTGACGTGGCAGGTGATGTGGCAAGTGACGTGGCAAGTAGACAATCCACAACTTGTGGCAGGTGATGTGGCAAGTGACGTGGCAGGTGATGTGGCAAGTCACGTGGCAAGTGGACAATCCACTTGTGGCAGGGGATGTGGCAAGTGACGTGGCGAGTGGACAATCCACAACTTGTGTCAGGTGACGTGGCAAGTGGACAATCCACAACTTGTGGCAGGTGATGTGGCAAGTGATGTGGCAAGTGGACAATCCACTTGTGGCAGGGGACGTGGCAAGTGGACAATCCCCAACTTGTGGCAGGTGATGTGGCAAGTGATGTGGCAAGTGGACAATCCACTTGTGGCAGGTGACGTGGCAGGGTACGTGGCAAGGGACGTGGCAAGTGGACAATCCACAACTTGTGGCAGGTGACGTGGCAGGTGAAGTGGCAAGTGATGTGGCAGATGATGTGACAAGTGGACAATCCACATCTTGTGGCAAGTGACGTGGCAGCTGACGTGGCAAGTGACGTGGCAAGTGGACAATCCAAAACTTGTGGCAGGTGACGTGGCAAGTGACGTGGCAGGTGACGTGGCAAGTGACGTGGCAAGTGACGTGGCAAGTGGACAATCCACATCTCGTGGCAAGTGACGTGGCAGGTGATGTGGCAAGTGACGTGGCAAGTGGACAATCCACAACTTGTGGCAGGTGATGTGGCAAGTGACGTGGCAGGTGATGTGGACAATCCCCAACTTGTGGCAGGTGACGTGGCAAGTGACGTGGCAAGTGGACAATCCACAACTTGTGGCAGGTGACGTGGCAGGTGACGTGGCAAGTGGACAATCCACAACTTGTGGCAGGTGACGTGGCAAGTGACGTGGCAGGTGATGTGGCAAGTGACGTGGCAAGTAGACAATCCACAACTTGTGGCAGGTGATGTGGCAAGTGACGTGGCAGGTGATGTGGCAAGTCACGTGGCAAGTGGACAATCCACAACTTGTGGCAGGTGATGTGGCTGGTGACGTGGCAAGTGGACAATCCACAGCTTGTGGCAGGTGGCATGGCAGATGACGTGGAAAGTGGACAATCCACATCTCGTGGCAAGTGACGTGGCAGGTGATGTGGCAAGTGACGTGGCAAGTGGACAATCCACAACTTGTGGCAGGTGATGTGGCAAGTGGACAATCCCCAACTTGTGGCAAGTGACGTGGCAAGTGACGTGGCAAGTGGACAATCCAAAACTTGTGTCAGGTGACGTGGCAAGTGACGTGGCAGGTGATGTGGCAAGTGACGTGGCAAGTAGACAATCCACAACTTGTGGCAGGTGATGTGGCAAGTGACGTGGCAGGTGATGTGGCAAGTCCCGTGGCAAGTGGACAATCCACAACTTGTGGCAGGTGATGTGGCTGGTGATGTGGACAATCCCCAACTTGTGGCAGGTGACGTGGCAAGTGACGTTGCAAGTGGACAATCCACAACTTGTGGCAGGTGACGTGGCAAGTGGACAATCCACAACTTGTGGCAGGTGACGTGGCAAGTGACGTGGCAAGTGGACAATCCAAAACTTGTGTCAGGTGACGTGGCAAGTGACGTGGCAGGTGATGTGGCAAGTGACGTGGCAAGTAGACAATCCACAACTTGTGGCAGGTGATGTGGCAAGTGACGTGGCAGGTGATGTGGCAAGTCACGTGGCAAGTGGACAATCCACAACTTGTGGCAGGTGATGTGGCAGGTGATGTGGACAATCCCCAACTTGTGGCAGGTGACGTGGCAAGTGACGTTGCAAGTGGACAATCCACAACTTGTGGCAGGTGACGTGGCAAGTGGACAATCCACAACTTGTGGCAGGTGACGTGGCAAGTGACGTGGCAGGTGATGTGGCAAGTCACGTGGCAAGTGGACAATCCACAACTTGTGGCAGGTGATGTGGCTGGTGACGTGGCAAGTGGACAATCCACAGCTTGTGGCAGGTGGCATGGCAGATGACGTGGAAAGTGGACAATCCACATCTCGTGGCAAGTGACGTGGCAGGTGATGTGGCAAGTGACGTGGCAAGTGGACAATCCACAACTTGTGGCAGGTGATGTGGCAAGTGGACAATCCCCAACTTGTGGCAGGTGACGTGGCAAGTGGACAATCCAAAACTTGTGGCAGGTGACGTGGAAAGTGACGTGGCAGGTGATGTGGCAAGTCACGTGGCAAGTGGACAATCCACAACTTGTGGCAGGTGACGTGGCAAGTGACGTGGCAGGTGATGTGGCAAGTGACGTGGCAAGTAGACAATCCACAACTTGTGGCAGGTGATGTGGCAAGTGACGTGGCAGGTGATGTGGCAAGTCACGTGGCAAGTGGACAATCCACAACTTGTGGCAGGTGATGTGGCTGGTGACATGGCAAGTGGACAATCCACAGCTTGTGGCAGGTGGCATGGCAGATGACGTGGAAAGTGGACAATCCACATCTCGTGGCAAGTGAGGTGGCAGGTGATGTGGCAAGTGACGTGGCAAGTGGACAATCCACAACTTGTGGCAGGTGATGTGGCAAGTGGACAATCCCCAACTTGTGGCAAGTGACGTGGCAAGTGGACAATCCAAAACTTGTGGCAGGTGACGTGGCAAGTGACGTGGCAGGTGATGTGGCAAGTCACGTGGCAAGTGGACAATCCACAACTTGTGGCAGGTGACGTGGCAGTTGGACAATCCACAACTTGTGGCAGATGACATGGCAAGTGACGTGGCAGGTGATGTGGCAAGTCACGTGGCAAGTGGACAATCCACAACTTGTGGCAGGTGCCGTGGCAAGTGACACGCTAAATACAAGTACACTGCAGCTCTCACAGCTGCTGCTACTCACTCTGGTCTCACAAAATTGCTGAAATAGTTAATTTTTGAGCTGGGGAGGGTCTATGATGTTAGCTTAACTAAACGCTTCTAGACGCAAACGCGGTAAAACGCGGTAAAACGCCGCTAAATCGCGGTAAAAATCGCGGCAAAACGCGCGTTTCTAAATGCCGGTTTCAACATGTGTCCAGCAGCGTTTGCATCTGCGTCTCGTGTGCATGAAGCCTTACCTGTCCAGCGCGCCCGCAATGTCGGCACCCGAAGCCGATCTCTGGATCGACACTCGAGTGCTGCCGCCGCTGCCATCTTGGGTATGGGAATCAGGAAATGGAGCCTTTCGGCTTAATTTCCCGGTTCCCTACTGCGCATGCGCGAGCCGCGCTGCACAATGAGGACGGTCCCCGCTGCCTCTGGGATCTGTGCGTTTCCCAGCAGGCAGCGGGGCACTTGCGGAAGGGGGCGGGCACTTGCGGAAAGGGGCGTAATGTACGCCCCTTTCCGCAGAGAGCTAGCCCGGAAGTGGGTGCAGTTACCTGGATTATCCAGGTAACTGCACACCCTCCCCCCTGAAAGGTGCCAATTGTGGCGCTGGAGGGGGGGAGGAATCCGATGAGCGGAAGGTCCATTTTAGGGTGGACCTCCGCTTTAAGTGTAAGAAATTTTCTGTATCACTTATGAAGGCTGCTTTCACACTGGAGCGTTGATGGTAAAACGCAAGTTTTAGCGGCTCTTTACCATCATTTTAGCGGTGCTATTTGGCTGCTAGTGGGGCACATATAACCCAGCTAGCGGCCAAGGAAGAGGTTAAATGCGCCCATGAAGCACCGCTGCCAAATCGCATTGCATGCGCTTCGGCAGTGGTGCCCATTCATATCAATGGGCAGGAGTGGTGGAGGAGCGGTATACACCACTCCAAACGTGCTGCTTGCAGGACTTTTTTTTTTTTAAGATCCTGCCAGAGCATCGCCTCAGTGTGAAAGCACTCTGTCTTTCACACAGACTGCAGGGGAGCCATTTTGCAGGCACTTTACAGGCGCTATTTTTAGCCCAAAAGCGCCTTAAAAAACGCCCCAGTGGGAAAGGTGTGTTAGATCAAGGGGGATTAAAAATAAATAAATAAAATAAAATCGGCCTAACATATCGGCCCAAAAAAATCGGCATCATATATCGGCTATCGGCCGCCATGATTTCTAAATATCGGCATCGGCCAGAGAAAAACCCATATCGGTCGACCTCTAATCAGAATGGAATCAACTTACAACCTTGAAATCACACTACAAAACAGCTTCAAATTGCACTACATAAGTTTGAACCTAGGCTAAGGGTTCATTCACACTGTGTGCATTACTCTACACTTTGCAATGCAATAAAAAATAAAAAAAAGTAATAAAAGTGTTATTCAGAAAGTAACCTTTTCAAAAGGAGCACATTATCATATATGTGCTATATTGTGAGAAGAAGAAAAAAAAAAAAAAAAAAAAAAATCAGACTGCATTTTTAAAGCATCCAACTTGATCTCCAATTTTTTTTTAGCATATTGCAGACATTTGCGGTACTTCTCCATCTCCTTAAAAGTGTAGTGTCTGGCAAGCTGGCCATCTGCCACAAGTGATCTTTGAAGTGGGCGTGAAACAAAGCATTGTGACATGTAAACACCCCAGTCTGTTGCCTATTGAAACTTAAGGGGGAGGGTGGTTGGCGGCTGCAGATTTTTGTCTTTAGATTTACCAAAACCATATAATAATATGAGGTCAAACCTTAAGCCTTTCAATTTGTTTGCAATACAAGGCAGGCCCTTGCACTACATGGTTTTGGTAAATCTGAAGACAAAAATCTAATAGTGTGTATGGGGTCTAAGGCCCCTTTCACACAGTTTACTGATCAGTTCTGCCTCTCAGTTTTTCAGGCGGACCATTCACCCCTATGGTGCAGCGGATGTCAGTGGTGACATGTCCACTGACATCCACCGCTATCCGATCTGATCCTGTCCGCCACATCCAGACTGACGGTGGCCCTATTTTCCATACGTCAGGCGGGTTGGATGGGATCAGATAAAAAAAATGGACAGGCGGTCCGTTTTCATCCAATCTCCCTATAGAGGAGAGTGGGGCTCTGACAGGTCCATCTCTGCACAGTGAGCAGAGATGGACCTGTCATCCACCGGATCAGCAGATCCATCCCCGCCGAGCAAGCAGAGTCCATCAAACGGATTTGCCCCCGTGTGACAGTCCTTTTAGTGTTGGAATAGATGGAAAGTAGAATGTGTGGGATGACAGAAAGTTGAGTATAATAGCTTTTCTACTGCAAGGGACTTCGACAGGATTACAGAATGACAGGGTCCCTTTACCATGACCTGTCACCCTTATCAGAAAATTGAAGCCACTGCTGACGTCATTCTAAAAATCAGAAAATGGTTATCAGATACTTACCGTTATTTTCCTTCTCAGGCCCATCCTCACTGTGTGCTGATGTGTGGTAGGGCCACGAAAACGAAAAAGTCTTATAAGATACTTAACACAATTGTCCTTTCCTAGCCTATCCTCACGTCAGCACACAGTGGGGAAAGTTGCCACCTCATCCCTTTATACCCGAACACATCTGAATTACACAGGTTCTGAGGCCAATTTAATGCATATAAGGCACCAAGTGAGTTGAATTACCACCTTAATCAGCCACAGAACCTGTGTAATTAGCATATGTTTGGGTTTAAAGGGATGAGGTGGCAACCCTAAGTGGAGTTGATTCACTAATGGAAAATCCACTCTGCACTACAAGTGTACTTGGAAGTGCAGTCGCTGTAGATCAGAAACAAGGGGAAACGCTGCTGATTTTATCATCCAATCATGTGCAAGCAAAAATGCTGATTTTTTTTAAATTTTCCTTGCATGTCCCCCTCAGATCTACAGCGACTGTACCAAGTGCACAGTGGATTTGCCTTTAGTATAGGGCTGAAACGATTAATCGATATTATCGATAATAATCGATAATGAAAATCGTTGTCAACGATTTATTATCGATTAGTTGGTCCGCACCATGCGATCCGCATAGCGGGCCGCAGCCTTAGGAAAGGCCGCAGCTTCGGCCTAGCTCCGGAGCTGGCGGCCATCTTGGTACACCCGGCGGCGGCGAGCTGCGCGCTGACGTCACCCCTAGCGCGGCGTTCAGCCTGTGTCAGCCCAAGTGAAGGAATTCTGGAGAAGTCATGCTGGATGCCTTGCCTGCCCTCATTCAAAACTTCTTTTATGCAGGTACCACTACATTTATTACCTAATCTAACCTAATAACTAACTACTATCTATTAGGTAGTAGTTAGTTATTATCTAATCCTAAGTCTTTTCACTTGCTCGGTACAGCCACATTGTTGATTTAAATAAAAAGGTACAACACTATGTCTCCCCCCCCAATAAAATGCAGCTTATTACAAGCATAAAAACATAGCATATCACTGACGATTTGCACCAATAGGTATCCCGGGACTCATCACGGCGGTCTGTTTGGAGGAACTTTGATCGGTGGTGAGCTTGGCACAAATCATCAGTGATATGCTGACTATGTTTTTACGCTTGTAATAAGCTGAATTTTATTGGGGGGGGGAGATTGTTTATTTAAATAATAGGTATAACACTATGTGGCTGTGGGGGGCGGGGATAGTGTTATTTTTTTTGCTGATCCAAAAATTGATCAGATCCATGTCTCAGATCCGAGGAACGATCCGATCCGTGAGTTTTTTTGATCCGTTGCACCCCTAGTCCGCACCTTCCCCCCTGCTGGTCCGTTAGAATCCTGTGTATCCTCCCGTGTCCTACGCATGCACCACATCCATGAGCATGCAGCTACGCCTGCTTGCATTCTCCACCCAGCTGACGTCCTGCCAGCAACGCGCCTGCGCTGCTTTCGGCTCCTCCTCCCCCTCTACCCAGCAGCCTTCCGATAGACCCGCCGCAGAGCCGGGCCGCTTTCCAGCGCTGCCGTGATTGGAGGTTGTGCTCTGCACATGCATGCATCCATCTCCTGGCTTCGGGGTGCCCTTCGCTCCATTCAGAGGAGTCGGCCGAGTCACGTGTGGCAGGTCCCGACTGAGACTCCGCCCCACACCACCCCGGCACACCGAGGAGGAGCCGCTGTCACCATGAAGGGGTGAGAAAACCCGAGACACCGGAGGGGGGAGGGGAGCACTGAGAGGAGGTGGGGCAGTGACACCATGTGAGAGGGGAGGAATGTGTCATCTATACTGGGGGGGAACGACACGTGCGTGCGTGTGTGTGTATATCTCCCCTTTTTCCGTTTTTTTTTTTATCAGATTAATCGAAAAAATAATCGGCCGATTAATCGATTATGAAAATAATAGTTAGTTGCAGCCCTACTTTAGTAAATAACCTCCTAAGGCAGTGGTTCTCAACCTTACTAGTGCTGTGAACCCTTGATAAAATTTCCTAAGTTGTAGGTACCCCAACAGTAAAATTATTTTTGTAGCGGGGGGGGGGGGGGGGGTGTTATCAGCACCCAAGGCAAGACAAGTAATTTGCGCCCCTAACACATGGATGTTTAGCATTCCCTTCCACTTGTACAGTATTAAAACCCCTTATGGTACATTTTAGGATGCACCACTCTCTCTTTGTGCTCCTCTTTCCCCTTTATCTCCCACTATCATAATTTCTTTTTTTTCTCCCCCATCTCTCTCTCTCGTCGTCTTTCTTGTTCTATCACTTATTCTTTCTCTCCCTTTTCTTTGTCCCCTCCCTCTCTTTTCCACTCCCTTCCTTCTCTTAATCCTTGGTGGAGGATGTGATGAGTGGCAGTGCTGGCAGGTAGTTCTGATCATCCAACTTGGGTACGCTTGATCAAGGTCATCTGCTGATCCAAGAACTGTACTGGGGACTTTTAATGGCAACTATAATCACAGGTAGTGTTACTCACTGTGTCTCTGACTTTGTGGTGTCTTGCAGCAGTGACACTTATGCTGAAATCAGGGGGTAGGGTCTCCTCCAGCCCCTCCAACTTCACATTCCTCACCAGTCAGCTAACCTCGAGTCTCTGCCCCTCCACCCATGCTGTGAACTGGAGTGGGCATCGGCGGGCTCCAGGAACAGCCCAGGATTTGGTGACCCCTGGCAAATTGTCATTCGACCCCAGACCCCCCCCTCCTCCCATTGAGAACCGCTGCCCTAAGGGGTCCTGTGCTGACTGAGGTAGGGTGAGGAAATATTAATTCTCTCTCCCACTGGTTTCAAATCCTCAACTAGATACTTGTTTCAGGCTAGTGACTCAATATCAGGTTTTGTAGAATTGTAAGCTCTAAGGAGCAGGGCCACCAGATTCCTCGTGATGAATTGTATTGTAACTGCCTTCATATTGTAAAGTACCGTGCAAGGCGATGGAGTTCTATAAATCATAAATAGTAATAATAATTTGTGCAGGTTAGGGGGTTTGCATGAAAGCCATGGCAATCAGCATTTGCAGACCCCTTTCACACCCCACCGCCGATAGCGTGGGCGGTTTACTGCCGGATTTGCGGGGCATTTCGGCCGGCTTTTACCCCCCGCTAGCGACCGAGAAAGGGTTAAAACCACCAGCAATACGCTGCAATAGTGGCGTTTTGCCGGCGGTATTACAGCACTGCCCCATTGATTTCAATGGGGAGCAGTGGTGGAGGAGCGGTAAACACCCCGCTCCAAAGAAGCTGCTGGCAGGTCTTTTCCCTGATGTCCTGCCAGCGCACCGCTGTAGTGTGAAAGCCCTCTGGCTTTCACACTACACATAATGGTGCAGCTTCTTTAGGGCGGATTGCAGGCGCTATTTCTAACGCTATAGCGCCTGCAAAACGCCCTGGTGTGAAAGGGGTCTTATGGTAGTCTCCATGCTTCTCCCCTTTAACAAGGTTTAAAGGGAATGAGTCCCTAAGCAAACTCTTGTACATAAAGGGAGAGCATTCCCTTATTTCAGTTACATTCACTCTATAATCAGCACATGAAGGTGGGCAAAGATCACAGAAATTCATGAAATGCACAAACCTGTGTCACACTTGCAGTGATTTTTATTGTTAAGCGAGGTAAGCTTAAAAAAGTGTAGTGCCAAATGAAGTGCCATGTTTGTCAGATTCCTACTGAAATGAATGGGCTTCTCTATCGGCATAATATGACGATACACACACGTATGTATGTAACACCTGGCATCATATATATATATATATATATATATACACACATCTTTATCATAGAAGAGGCCTGGGGATTTTCACGTCCCCAGAACTTGCATACAAAAAGAGCTGCTTCAATCAGGGCCTCAGCACATGGGTGCTGTGCTTTACGTCCCATAGACCAGGTGGGAGACAGTATACAGCCATTGCCCTCTGAGTCCTAATTCAATGTAAAGAGCACAGAATCTCATGTATGTCAGCCCCTGTCTGTCCTCACAGCACTCACCTTACAGCCAGCAAACTCTGAGGTCAAGACATACAGACTACAACTCCCAGGATGCACAGCACCACACTCCCAGACTACGGAAAGTGATGAGTACCAAACTTCCTCGTACATGTCACATGGCTGCATTTCCGTGAACAAGGCCTCCCCGCACTAAAGCTATCAGGACGGAATAACTCTCACACAGCACATGACCCTACCATTTCCCACAGACTCCGTTCTACAGCCACACGGGGATCAGGAAGCGAGAATGACGTCATCAGTATGCGTTCTCACCGAAAACGCGAGGAGCTGTGTGCGCAGGCGCAGTCCCCATCTTGTAGTGCGGCCTCTGAGAAAGGTGGCTTCTTCCTCGGGACCCCCGCGAGGGGCGGGCAGAACACGGAGACATCATGCCGGGTGTCACCCTCCCCCCAAAGGAGAACAACCTCTTCAAGAGGATCCTGGTGAGAGCCTGGTCACCTGGGCCGCAGAGCACACACTCTAACAATGACTCAGTGAGACCTGTCACCCTCGTGCTGACATTGGTCCCCCAGCATCAGGATGCACAATACACTCCCCACACACCTACCACAGCAAGTTGGCCTTCTGCTCATCAAGGATTTCTGTGTACCCTCTAATCCCCCATCTACAGGGGGCACACTACCTGTCCAGAGATCAGATCTCAGCCTTTATTGTATAGCTGTGTACCAACTCCTTATATTGATCACCCATCTACAGGGGGCACACTACCTGTCCAGAGACCCACTGATCTGCCTGGCATTGTGATCCCAGCCTTCTGATCACCACCATCTGCAGGGTGCTCATCACCTGTCCAGAGACCCACACCCACTGATTAGGAATGAGCTCAGGCGTGTTCGCATGGTCCACCTGCAGAGCCCGTCAGGAAGTCGGCGCTGCGCTAATCACAGGCAGTGAGACATTGCCCCAATGTGCGGCTGCAGAGATCGGGCAATGTCTCACTGCCTCTGATTAGCGCAGCACTGCACCAACTTCCTGGCGGGCTCTGCATGTGGACCATGCGAACACGCCTGAGCTCATCCCTACCACTGATCTGCTTGGCATTGTGATCCCCCCCATCTGCAGGGTGCACATCACCTTTCCAGTGACCCACTGATCTGCCTGATATTTTGTTCTCAGCTGTATGTGTACCTTCTGATCACCCTGGTCCCCCATTTGCAGGGTGCACATCACCTGTCCATAGACCCACACCCACTAATCTGCCTGACATTTTGATCTCAGCTGTCTGTACCTTCTGATCCTCCATCTGCAGGGTGCAAATACCAGATCTCAGCCTTTATTGTATAACTGTGTACCTCTTCTTATACTGGTCTCCCAACTGCAGGGTGCATATCACCTGTCCAGAGGCCCACACCCAGTGATCTGACTGTGCTGCTGATAACAGCCCTTTGTATATCTTCTGATGACTCTAGTCCCCCATCTGCAGGGTGCACATTATCTGCTCAGAGACCCACACCATCTCTATGTACCACTGATCACAGCCTTCTGTGTATCTACTGCTGACTTTACTTCCCTATTTGCAGGGTAAACATTTCCTGCCCAGGGACCCAAACCCAGCGATCTAACTGTCATGGTGACCCCAGCCTGCTTTGTATTGGTATGAATCGACCTATTCTGGTCTTTCCATCAACATATTGTACAGTGTGCACATTGTACTGCCCAAAGACCCACACCAGTGATCTCTATGTGCTGATAATCGCAGCCTCCTTTGTACCTACTGCTGACCCTAGTCTGCTATCTGCAGGGTGCACATTACCTACTCAGAGACCCACACCCAGTGATCTGACTGTAATTGTAAGTGATCCCAGCCTTCTTTGTATAGTTATCTACCTTCTTCCTATACTGGTCCCCCATCAGCATGGTGCACATTACCTGTCCATGGAGACCCACACTTAGTGATGCAACGGTACTGCTGATCACAGCCTGTTGTGTACTTACTTTTGACACTGGTCCCTGATTTGCAGGGTGTGCATACCCTGCCTAATGACCCATGCCCAGTGAGCTGTCAACTAGGCATAATTCACACTAGTGGGATTTCAGATGTGAATTGAATCGCATGACAATGGAAATCACATTGTTTTCAGTGGTGTCTGTTCATCGGTGCGACTTTGCATAGCACAGTTTTGGAAAAGGTTCCTCTACTACTTTTGAAGCCATTTGAGTGCAAACTTGGCTACATTGAATATGCAAACCATATCCATGTTCCACTACCCACTAGAGCTGCACGATTCGGGCCAAAATGAGAACCACAATGCTTTTTCTTAGAATAAAGATCACAATTTGCACGGCATAACATCATCTTTCATATTCTACAAAACAATTGGGCTAACTTTACTGTTTAGTTTTTTTTTTATTAATTTGTTAATGTGCGTCCCCCACCCCCAAAAAAAAAATTGTGCTTGAAAGACAGCTGCGCAAATACAGTGTGACATAAAATATTGCAGCTACCGCCATTTTTATTCTCTAGAGTCTCTGTTAAAAAAATATAATGTTTGGGGTTCTAAGTCATTTTCTAGCAAAAAAATGCAGATTTTAACTTGTAAACAACAAGTGTCTGTTTAGATGGAGATAAGCAGAAACATTGTGATACTATGTCCTGTGTTTTAGAGGAAAGGAATGAACTTCTGTCTGTAAATGAGGGAAGTTTAACCAATGTTGTCAAACTTAGCAGGCTGCCTGTGTTTTTTTGTTTTTGTTTTGTTTTTCTAGACAGCTGTGAGCAGAGAACTCTGCTTAGAATTGGGAAAATGCTTTAAGATCATGATGGGGGGGGGGGGGGGGGTGGGATTCGTGATCTGACTCTTCAGCGATTAATCGTGCAGCTCTCTTCCACTTCGGCAGACTGCTTGTAGTTCTCTATGAACTGCAAGGGCACAGATGAGCACTCTCATAGTTCATTCACAAGACCTGCAGCTTTTAAACTGACAGTGATCACAAGTGCAGTGCTCTGGAGGACCTGTGGATTTTCTTTTTGCAACAATATGTGCATTTATTTTCCCAAAAGGTGAACTTTGCCTTTTAAGATAAGGGTATAAATTGGCAACGTTTTCACAGGTTTGCAATCACTAAAGATCTAAAAAAGATTGGAGGAAATTTACTGAAACTTGTGCACACAATCTGGTACAGCTGTGCATAGTAACCAATTGGCTTCTAATGTCAGCTTGTTCAATTAAGCTTTGACAATAACGCTGGGTACACGCTGGTACGACACACCAGTCATACGATGGTGGGTCCGACTTTTCCCTGTGACTTGAAGTCCGACTTCAATGAACGGGATCCCAGGGCCTTTGAGTCCCCCTCCAAGACCATACCATATCGGACACTTCGGTCTGGTATGGGTTTTAAGGGGAACCCCCACGCCAAAAAAACGGTGTGGGCCCCCCCCCCCCCCGAATCCATACCAGACCCTTAGCCGAGCACTCGGCCCAGCAGATCAGGAAAGCTGGTGGCAATGAGCGAGCGCCCCCCTGAACTCTACCAGGCCACATTTCCTCTACAATGGGGGGTTGGTGCTTTGGGGTGCTCTCTGCCCCCACCCCAAAGCACCTTGTTTCCATGTTGATGGGGACAAGGGACTCCTTCACATAGGATGGGGGGCCAGGATCTCCCGCCCGCAGACCCTGACGACCACCGGCCAGGGTTGGGGTCTGCGGGCGGGAGATCCCGGTCCCCCACCCTATGTGAATAAGTAGGGGTAAATTGTACACCTACCCATTCACCTAAAAAAATAAAAAAAAATAAAAATAAAAAAAAGTATCAAAAATAAAAACGGCACATAGGTTTTTGTCAAAGTAATTTTATTAAAGCAGCTCCGCTGTCTCTTCTTCCGATTTTCCTCTCCCTCCAGGGATGTCTCCATCCTCCCAGTTCTTCTTCCTCCAGTTCTTCTCCCTCCATCTTCGGCTGCTGGTTCTCCTCTCTGCTGTCCTCTCTTTTCCAGGTCTTCTCTCACCGCTGTCTTCTCCCTCTGTTCTTCCTCCAATGTTCCCTCCACGCTCTCTCCCGCTGTAATGCTGGGTCCTCCATGTGCCATTACTTATGTAGGCATGTGTTGTGGCCACCTGGGAACATCACTTGGAGGCCCTGCTGCCATGTGACATCACCGCCCACCATGCCCCATGCCTATATAAGTAAAGGCACAGGGCGGACCCAACATTACAGCGGAAGGGAGCGTCAAGAGAACATTGGAGGAAAAGCATAGGGAGAAGACAGTGGAGAGAGGAGAATCGGCAGCGGAAAAAGACATCAGTGGAGGGAGAAGAAGCCCCCTTGTTAAAGGGGGCTTCCAGATTTTGATCAGACCCCGACAACCACCGCCCATGGTTGTCTGGAAGAGGCCCTTGTCCCCATCAACATGGGGGACGCAGGGCCCCCCAGCCCCAAAAGTACACCCCCTCCTCATGTTGAGGGCATGTAGCCTGGTATGGTTCAGGAGAGGGCGCTCGCTCGTCCTCACGCCCTTTCCTGACCCGCAGGGCTGCATGCTCAAGAAAAGAATCTGGTATGGATTTTGGGGGTGGATCCCACACGTTTTTTTTTTTTTTTTTTATTATTATTTGGCGTGGAGTTCCCCTTCAAGATCCGCAGAGCACAAATTGCATGCCAAAGTCGGATCAGTTAAGACAATGATCTGACTTCGATCTGACTTTCACTGATATTCAATAGGCTGAAGTAGGATCAAAATCGGACCAAAGTAGTGCAGGAACCTTTTTCAAAGTCGGAACAACTTGTGTTGCACCAGTTAAAACATCTCTCATAGGGAACCATTGATATACAGTGCCTTGTGAAAGTATTCGCCCCCCCCCCCCCTTGAACTTTTCAACCTTTTGCCACATTTCAGGCTTCAAACATAAAGATATAACATTTTAATTTTTTGGGAAGAATCACCAACAAGTGGGACACAATTGTAAAGTGGAACGAAATCTATTGGATTTTTGAAACTTTTTTAGCAAATAAAAAACTGAAAAGTGGTGCATGCAAAATTATTCGGCCCCTTTACTTTCAGTGCAGCAAACTCACTCCAGAAGTTCAGCGAGGATCTCTGAATGATCCAATGTTGTCCTAAATGACTGATGGTGATAAATAGAATCCAAGAATCCACCTGTGTGTAATCAAGTCTCTGTATAAATGCACCTGCTCTGTGATAGTCTCAGGGTTCTGTTGAAAGCGCAGAGAGCATCATGAAGACCAAGGAACACACCAGTCAGGTCCGTAATACTGTTGTGGAGAAGTTTAAAGCCGGATTTGGATACAAAAAGATTTCCCAAGCTTTAAACATCCCAAGGAGCACTGTGCAAGCGATCATTTTGAAATGGAAGGCGTATCAGACCACTGCAAATCTACCAAGACCTGGCCGTCCCTCTAAACTTTCAGCTCAGACAAGGAGAAGACTGATCAGAGATGCAGCCAAGAGGCCCATGATCACTCTGGATGAACTGCAGAGAACTACAGCTGAGGTGGGAGAGTCTGTCCATAGGACAACAATCAGTCGTACACTGCACAAATCTGGCCTTTATGGAAGAGTGGCAAGAAGAAAGCCATTTCTCAAAGATATCCATAAAAAGTCTCGGCTAAAGTTTGCCACAAGCCACCTGGGAGACACACCAAACGTGGAAGAAGGTGCTCTGGTCAGATGAAACCAAAATCCAACTTTTTGCCCACAATGCAAAACGATATGTTTGGCGTAAAAGCAACACAGCTCATCACCCTCAACACACCATCCCCACTGTCAAACATGGTGGTGGCAGCATCATGGTTTGGGCCTGCTTTTCTTCAGCAGGGACAGTGAAGATGGTTAAAATTGAGGGGGAAGATGGATGCAGCCAAATACAGGACCATTCTGGATGAAAACCTGTTGGAGTCTGCAAAAGACCTGAAACTGGGACGGAGATTTATCTTCCAACAAGACAATGATCCCAAACATACAGCAAAATCTACAAAGGAATGGTTCACAAATAAACGTATCCAGGTGTTAGAATGGCCAAGTCAAAGTCCAGACCTGAATCCAATCGAGAATCTGTGGAAAGAGCTGAAAACTGCTGTTCACAAACGCTCTCCATCCAACCTCACTGAGCTCGAGCTGTTTTGCAAGGAAGAATGGGCAAGAATTTCAGTCTCTCGATGTGCAAAACTGATAGACACATACCCCAAGCGACTTGCAGCTGTAATCGCAGCAAAAGGTGGCTCTACAAAGTATTAACGCAAGGGGGCCGAATAATTTTGCACGCCCCACTTTTCATTTTTTTATTAGTTAAAGTTTCAAAAATCCAATAGATTTCGTTCCACTTCACAATTGTGTCCCACTTGTTGGTGATTCTTCCCAAAAAATTTAAATTTTTATATCTTTATGTTTGAAGCCTGAAATGTGGCAAAAGGTTGAAAAGTTCAAAGGGGCCGAATACTTTCGCAAGGCACTGTATGCACGTCAGAGTGTTTGTCGTACCAGTGTGAACACGGCCTTAAACCTAGAAGCTGTTTGGTTACTATGCACATGTGCACCTGTTTTGGTAAATATCCCCGTTTATGTTAATTTCTGTGAGCATTTGATGCTTGCACAGTAAGAAAAAATGTCATCCAGATTATCCAATGTCCTTGTTGGGACCTGGGGATTAATATTGAGAGGAAATATTTTTAAGAATGTTTTTAAAATCTATAATCATTTTTACACTTTTTTTTTTTCTTAACCACTTTCCGACCACCCACTATGGATATACATCAGTACTTTGACATAAAATACCATTGTTATGGCAGCAGAAAGCTGCCATAACCCTGGTATTTTTCTCCACAGCAGGCAGGCCTGCTTTAAGATAAAAGTGGTCTCCGCCGCTTACTGGAGCCATTGGAACCGGCAGAGACGATCTGGTCCCTGTGGCCTGATGGGCAGAAAGTCGAGTGAGGACATGGTGGCCCATGCTCGACTCTATGCCCTTGGAGGACTGGAGCGATGTCAAACGTCGCCAGCAGTTCCCACCTCCAATGCTGACTGGGACCCACAGGAGCCCCAGAGTCCAGGTGTCGTTTGGAAATGGTGCTGGGACAAATAGCCCTTGTTGCTATGCCTGTGCCATTTTAAAATGGCACTTGGCACTTAATTGGTTACAGTGATTGGTTCACCTACTGTGAATGTTTAACAAATATCAAAATCACAGCTTTATAAATACAGAAATATGGCTTTTATATTAAAATTCTGTAAACTATGTACAGATACAAAAGCTAAAACGTATATGTTAAAGTGATGTAAGTAGTCGTTCACTCTAAAGCCCCATACACACTATCAGATTTTCTGCTGATTTTTGTCTTCAGATTTACCAAAACCATGTAGTGCAAGGGGCCTGCCTGATTGCATACAAATTGAAACTCCTAAGGTTGGACCTCATATTATATGGTTTTGGTAAATCTGAAGGAAAAAAATCAGCAGAAAATCTGATAGTGTGTATGGGGCTTTACAGTCAAAGAAACCTGCCAGGACCAATATATGAGAGCTGCCATTATTTTACTTTTTTTTTCTTTTTTTTGTGCAAGAACCAAGTAACTGGTCTATTACAAATAACAGACACTATACTGGCTGCTCACATGTAGCAGGTTGGTGACTGAACAGTAAAGCAAGGACAAGCATGACAGTTCTGGTGCTTGTACCTTCAGAAGAAATGTCACTTCACATATCTCTGTCCTGGTAAGTTCCCTTTTATAGTTGACCAGGGTCTTGGCTGCCAGCCAGCTATGAGCACTGGATAGCAGTACATTAAATCCTAAAATAACTTGAAGCGGATCATGTCATCCTCTTATATGGGATACATGAATTCCACCGTTTCTGTGGCTTCCTTACTACGAAAAACAAAATCTGGTGAAAATGTTGGACCCTCAACTTCACCAAGCCAGCCAGACCTAGAACTTTAACCTTCTCAAGTAAAGAATAGAAGTTGTTCATTTAATTGTGTACATTTTACAAAATATTTTTTGAGAAGTGGCTTTAGCAGTATTATAAGTTTTCTTCAAATTTCATTGCAACTGTTTAAAGTGATTGTAAACCCACTCCACAAAAACAAAACAAAAAACCTGTAACACAAAGGCATAATGAGCATGCGCGCGGGAGCCACCGGTAACGGCACGTCAGCTGAAGCAACGGCACAAACGAGCTGTTGCTTCAGTGCACATGTGCCAATACAGGGGACATCTCCTAAACTGTTCAGTTTTAGGAACTATCCGGGGTAGCTACAGGTAAGCCTTATTATAGGCTTACCTGTAGCAAAAAGTGGATTGTAAGGGTTTACAACCACTTTAATGTTCAGATTTATAGATTCTCTCTTTTGTAGGTCTTTGTATATTAGACAGTTGAAAACCATCTGCATGACTCCTGAGAATATTGTTCTTGTTGCTTAAAGCAGAGCTTCAGTATGGTGTGTGTGTGTTTATTTTTTTTTTTTTTTTTTTTTTATGTGTTTATTAAAAATCAGCAGCTATAAAACTGTACCTGCTGACTTTTAATAAACACACACACACCTTTTCCATAATACAGCGATGTGTTCACCCGAGCCATCACTTCTACCTGCCTTCTCTCCCCCACACCGACATCTCAACTGTGGGCACCGGCTGTGACAGTTGTGCATGTTGACTAGTTCAGCAGTCTTCTGGGACCTGTGACGTGTCCCAGAAGACTGCAGGAAGGGAGGGGGAGCGAACTTCTGTTCGGATTTCCTAGGTGATCTGAACGCAAGTGGAAGCAAGTACGTGTCGTAACTAGGTATTTTTTTCAAATCTTCTTTTTCTACTGTAATGATGATTTTAAAAAAAAGGAACTAGTTGGAAAACTTTTATCAAATTAATGAAATTCTAAATGTGAATGTGGTTTTCATTCCAGGAAATTCCATTGATTGCAAAGTTGAATGTTAAAAACAAACTGAATTTTAAAGTACTTTTGTAAAGCACTTGTCAAGTCTCTGATGACGTTATTGCATGTACTGACGAGACTTTTATTTTTTTATGAGCATTTGCAACAAACACCTATCAATGTACCGCTAGCTTTAGAATGTCTGTTCAGTTTAAAATGCTTTAATATCCCCCCCGCTTCATTCGCTGTCAGATACCTGTCACTTTGACAGAAAGTAAGGTGGGTCTTCCCAAATGGGACACTGTTAAAATTAGAAAAAACCTCACCAATTTTCTATCTCTTCCTCTTCCTACATACGCAAAACAAAAAAAGTTTATGTTGCTGTTTGTGAGATTTCCTTTCACTTCTTCTCTGACACCTGTTTCCTCCCAATTCTTGTGCTGACAGCTGTCATATAGAGAGGAAGTGAGAGGAGACTGCAATGAACACTCCACACCCTTCATCCTTTTGTCAAAAACTTTAAAAAACACTTTGGCTGGTTGTTGGCTTTAAAGAAGTCATCTCACTAGACTTCTAAAACGTATTATTATTTATTCCTTTAGGGGATCAGGTGCATGTAGCCTTTGGTCCAGCTGGAATCCGTCCTGCCAGGGCAGCGCTAATATTTCATTGATGAAAGTAAAAGAACAGTCATCTTAGGGGACAGGTACAGATTCTCAGACCTCTCTCCTAACAACTCTGTGCAGGTCCTCAGACTTCTTACCTCTCTGTACAGCTCCTGGGACCTTTCACCCCTCTACTCTGTACAGCTCCTGGGACCTTTCACCCCTCTACTCTGTACAGCTCCTCGGACCTTTCACCCCTCTACTCTGTACAGCTCCTCGGACCTTACACCCCTCTACTCTGTACAGCTCCTGGGACCTTTCACCCCTCTACTCTGTACAGCTCCTCGGACCTTTCACCCCTCTACTCTGTACAGCTCCTCGGACCTTTCACCCCTCTACTCTGTACAGCTCCTCGGACCTTTCACCCCTCTACTCTGTACAGCTCCTCGGACCTTTCACCCCTCTACTCTGTACAGCTCCTCGGACCTTTCACCCCTCTACTCTGTACAGCTCCTGGGACCTTTCACCCCTCTACTCTGTACAGCTCCTCGCACCTTTCACCCCTCTTATCTGTACAGCTCCTCGCACCTTTCACCCCTCTACTCTGTACAGCTCCTTGCACCTTTCACCCCTCTACTCTGTAAAGCTCCTTGCACCTTTCACCCCTCTACTCTGTACAGCTCCTTGCACCTTTCACCCCTCTACTCTGTACAGCTCCTCGCACCTTTCACCCCTCTACTCTGTACAGCTCCTCGCACCTTTCACCCCTCTACTCTGTACAGCTCCTCGCACCTTTCACCCCTCTACTCTGTACAGCTCCTCGCACCTTTCACCCCTCTACTCTGTACAGCTCCTCGCACCTTTCACCCCTCTACTCTGTACAGCTCCTCGCACCTTTCACCCCTCTACTCTGTACAGCTCCTCGCACCTTTCACCCCTCTACTCTGTACAGCTCCTCGCACCTTTCACCCCTCTACTCTGTACAGCTCCTCGCACCTTTCACCCCTCTACTCTGTACAGCTCCTCGGACCTTTCACCCCTCTACTCTGTACAGCTCCTCGCACCTTTCACCCCTCTACTCTGTACAGCTCCTCGCACCTTTCACCCCTCTACTCTGTACAGCTCCTCGCACCTTTCACCCCTCTACTCTGTACAGCTCCTCGCAACCTTTCACCCCTCTACTCTGTACTGCTCCTCGGACCTTTCACCCCTCTACTCTGTACAGCTTCTGGGACCTTTCACCCCTCTACTCTGTACAGCTCCTCGGACCTTTCACCCCTCTACTCTGTACAGCTCCTCGGACCTTTCAGCCCACTATAGGGGTGCACTGAATGGAAATTTTGGTGCTCAAGCTACAGGATGCACTTTTGCGAAAACCGAAAATGACAGTTTAAAAAAAATATATATATATAAAAAATTGTATTTGACTTTTTAATTAATATCATAAATTTAAATTGATATGAATTTATTGTTGCCCATTATTGGCACCTTTTAGTGCAAGAAAAGCTCAGGAAAAATGCAGTCCGCAGTCTCTAACCATCTCTTGTATCATGTCTGCAATCTCTAACCATCTCTTGTATCATGTCTGCAATCTTTATTAAACCCCCTGCTAATAGTATTAGCAAAAGTTCAATTTTGGTGCACTTCTAGCAGACATGATACAGGAGATGGTCAGAGACTGCAGACATGATACAAGAGATCGATGCAGTCTGCCTGTGCCCGCGATCTTCCGCTGTGTCACAGAGCTGGAATTGAATTGCCCGGGCCGTAGTAACAATGTCCTGCCTCCTGTGATCACGTCACACTGATTCAGTGTCCCGGCATTGGATCAGTGTGCGGTCTGTCACAGGAGATGGGACATTGTTGCTGCAGCTGCCCCAGATAATTTAGCTCCCTGACACAGGGAGATCACTTCTCTGCAACACCCCAAACCTCTCATCAAATTCTACAGTATACAGCTCATCAAAATTCTGTGAGGCAGTATAGCATGGCACGATGAGGGACCAGAAAAATATCTCGGTACAATTTTAAAATGTTTTTGATTTTATAATTTTATATTATTATTTGCTTGAAATAACAAAAGACATTTTTCTTTTTTCTTTTTTGTAGAAATGCTATGAACAAAAGCAATATAAAAATGGGCTTAAATTTTGTAAGATGATCTTGTCCAACCCAAAGTTTGCTGAACATGGAGGTAAGATTTTGTGGAGGTAGAGCAAACTGTGGGGTTGATTTACTAAAACTGGAGAGTAAAAAATCTGGGGCATTAAGCTTCCAATTTTTTTTTGTCAAAGCTTAATTGAGCAAACTGAAGTTCGAAGCGGATTGGGTACTATGCACAACTGCACCAGATGTGCACTCCAGTTTGAGTAGATCATCCCCTGTGTTTCTCATGCGGTCATTTTCTTCATGGTATTTCCTCATAGATGTTATTACTAGATGTACAAGCACACATGGGCGCTGAGTAGAATAATAACATTGCTTTTACTAGGGCTCATACACAGTATCAAAACCAGGCACCGGGAGGTACAGGTACGGCGTGCTGGCCAACTACCAGCAGCCCTGGTAAAATCAATGACAAGCTGAAATATGCAGTGACTGTACTGTTATGTGTGGATCTGAAGTTTAGGAATGCATGCTCCAAACGTGGAATTTCTGCACCTCTTGAATTTTTTAGGTATAGTGGACAGGGATTAGACCACCTGTCAGTTTTTATTGTTGTCTGTGCACCCATTAGGAAGATTTACTCTCTCTTTATTTGTCCTGTGTACAATTATCATTGAAAGTTAAAGAAAAGAAAATCCCCCATTTTGGATTGTCCCTAGAAAAGTAACAGAGGGTAAATCTTCCAATAGGGATACTAGTTCTGGTGATCTGGTGGTCCCCAAAAGTTTCCCTTAATTGGCAGGGATTTCCTCTCACTTCCTGTTTGGCTGTTGGACTGGAAGTGAAGGGAAATCTCCATAATGGGACACAGATTGCAAAACAAAAAGCTGACACGGGTTATGATCCTCCCTTGCTCTAATCAAAATGGAGAAAAATGCGTTTTGCCTATCGTTCTACTTTAACTACTTCTAAAGAAATGAAAACCCTTTCCTCATCCGTCTAGAAATAATATGATGAAACAGCAGTTTCTAACAGAAAAAGATAGATATTCACTCAGATGGGATTACTTTATTTTATTTTTTTTTCAACAAAAATTAGTCACCGGGGCACAGTTACTTGATACATTTTATATACATTTTTTTGAATTTTATTGATGCATTCTTCATTTGATCAAATAAACATTTGTTCTTGTAAAAGTGTTACTAAACCCAGTAATAAGAAAATTGATAATCTGCGCACAACCACCAAACAATCCCCCCACAGTTTATAATTCCTTTTAATGTAAAAAAAAAAATGCCACTATATACCTTTTTTTTGGATGAAACTGCACAGTTTCTTCAGTGTTGAGAGTTCAGGAGGTGGAGATTTTCTCACTGCAGCCTGTATACATGCCCACATGTGTGATGCCAATATCATGTGACCTGGCTGTTTCTGAGAGCAAGTAAAAACAAGGAACTGTTTTCTGCAACATAAAAGACACAACTGAGCATGTGCAGGTTGGCTACCTTGCCTGTTCCTTCCAGTGTAGACATTGCAGGATGGGGGGATCTGTGCATACAGGATAAAACAGCCTTTTTACACAATGCAGAGGATTAGCCCCCAAAGTTCCACAGTGAGTATAATGCTGCGTACACGCTATCGGAATTCTGGCCAGAAAAAGACTGATGAGAGCTTTTCATCGGAAAATGCTTCATCAGAATTTAGCTGTCTGAATTTCTGCCAGCCAAAAATTGATAGCCTGTTCTCAATTTTCAAGACAGGAAAAACTTTCTATCGGAAATTCCGATCTTGTGTATGCATTTCCAACACGCCAAAAATCACGCATGCTCAGATTCAACTATGAGACGGAAGCTACTGGCTTTTGAACTTCCTTGTTCTAGTCCCGCCAAACGTGTTGTACGTCACTGCATTCTAAACTATTGGAATTTGGTGTGACTGTGTGTAGGCAAGGCAGCTTGAGCGGAGTTCCGTCAGGAAAACCATCAGAGCTTTTGCCGACTAGAATTCCGATCATGTGTACACAGCTTAACAAGCGTGCTATTCTGCATATACAGACTGATTTGACTGTTGTGGGTTTAGTAACACTTTTAATGTTTTTTGTAAATTATTGTAATATAAAAAGCATCCAAATGGATGCTTGTTGGAAATTCATGTAGCTAAGCCTAATAAAAGCTAATCTAGGGTCAAATGGTTATATTAATAAATGATCTAGTATCTAACTAGGAGCTCTTAATTTTATTATAGAAACATTGGCTATGAAAGGACTGACACTGAACTGCCTGGGAAAGAAAGAAGATGCCTATGAATTTGTACGAAAAGGTCTACGCAATGATGTTAAAAGTCATGTCTGTATCCTTTGCATGGTATTTTAAGGGACGTTTTTATAACTGGTAGTACATGAAGGTAAATGAAAAAGCTGGGCGTTAATTGGTAGTTACCTGGTGATAAAATATACAAATGTATCAATTAAAAAGACATTTATTCATTTAGAAAGGACAAACACACAGAAAAAACTGGGCAGGCAAAAGCCCATAAATATATCAAATCACATGTACACAATGGGTGGTCAAACATAACATCAAATATGTTATGTTATATTGAGCTTGCCAACATGTTTCACAGCACATAGGCCGGTTCTTCAGGGCTTTATTCCATGAGTGGCTCCACAAGTCTCTAGACAATTCATCAGGTGTGTTCAAGCTAAGGGGAGACCGTCAATGCACTGTCTTGCTGGTATCAGACATATATATAGAACCCATTGTTAGCACAAATCGACTAGTGTGTCTACTCAAATCTGAGTATAACGGGTTACTCAGGACCAGACCAATGGTCATACAATCCTTTCACAGTTTGAATAACACCAGATGGTTCCACAAGCAAGGATCTCCTCCAAGGCAAAAGGGTTTGCATGGCCCCTGAGCAGAGATGGAGAGGGGGTATGTATGTAAAGAGCCCAACATGGTGTACTATTATCAGCCTTTTATCTGGGGACTGGACTTCCCCTATGAGTGGAGGCTGTGGAACTTGATCCTAGCTCAGTGGAGACACTGGGTTTGTAATGTGGGCAAAAAGAAACCGCGCAAAAAAAAAATATAACTCAATTGAGTGTATGTGAGACATAAAAACATATATAAGCAGCAGCATGAAGTGGGATACACACAAGGAATAAAAAAGTCTCTATCGATCAATTCAAAACATATAAAAGTCCATATTAAATCACTATAGCCTCTTGATGTCACCAAAATGTGATTAACACAAACCAGGAGAGTGCCCAACCATCGTAATGTTAACTGGCTCACCAGATGGCAGTCATAAACGGCGGGTGGCTATAACCCAGCTGCAGCCTTTAGCTTGCAGATGTCAAAACCGGTTCCAGCAGACTGGATCATGCAAGTCTCTCCCTCTCCCCATCTATGGAGTCTGTCTTTGCTCGGGTAAATACTCCGGGGAAAAAAAGAAGACTGACCATAGCGTAATACAGCCTATGATATTTTGCCGGCCGGCACAAACAAACTGAGCCCGTCCTCCTAGTAAGATTGCGTGGTGACGTCAGTACGGGCCTTCCTGCAGACACTTTTCATCATACGTGATGTTTTCAATGGGGAACAGGAAACGTAATGACTCGCCACCTTGTATAAAGAGACAAGCCTTGTTCTGAGTTTCTATAATCTTAAACCCCATATTTCAACTTCTTTTTGATGGTGGGTCCTTAAGGGACTATGGGGAGTCTTTAATGTAATATCCCTTGAGGGGGCACCTTATGCGCCTCACTATGCTGCTCTTATGAAGTCCTAGCCTTGTAGATCTCGGAAACGTACAAATAAAAAATGTTTTTACTTCTACTATCAAGGGATAGTTCTAGCTACAGACTCTGACACAGTTTGAATGCACTGTGTATGGCTCAAAGACCCAACTGATAGAGATTTTATGTTGTTCTCTGTTGGAAGGCTAGGCCCCCAAGCTCCTACAGTATGAGGAGTGCTGGGAAATTACCTCTCTGAATTCACAAATCGAGAGGCTTGGGGCAGAACTGGTGTGCCATGTCCTACTGTTCCATAAATGCCTCGGCTATAGAATCCAAATTTAAAGTACTTGCATTCACATATAGTACCCTGAAGATAGGCAAATTTCAGTCCATCAGTGTCAGGATAATGCTTTAGGGCTGCCAAACCCAGGGTACCTTTTTTCACATATGGTTAACTTGGCCTCGAATTAGGTGATTTTTGGAGCAGGGTATACCAGATGGTCCGCATTATTTTGGGGAGTGGCATTCTGACGAATGCTAAAGAGTCCCTACTAAGCAGGGTACTGTACAAACGCCCAGTTTCACCTCCTTGCTTTCCTTTTTATGATGGTAAAACAGATTCTAGCCAAAGCTTGGTGGTTCTTCCTTTTTGTGGATGTCTCTGATTCTTCTGCCCTTTTTTTGTATTTTGTAATTTATTGCGGTATTAAATTGTAGATACAAAACTGAGCCTCTAGGCATACCCCAGCTCAAAGTAATTAAAATTTAAAATAAAAAAACAACAGAAACCACCAGTAATAAAAGAACAACCAGTGCTCAGTACCTGCGTAACGGAGAATCACATAGTAGAGTAATTGATTCTGCTTCCAGACTTCAAATTCAGGAGCCAAAAGGGGATCCACCCATTCCCTCTATTCACAAATCGTTGCCTTGGAAGTATATAAACATGTAGCCATGAGAAAACTCAGCCCATAGATAGAAAAGTAGCCCCTTATTGCTCACTGGGCAATGATAACACAATTTAATGTGGTTGTATAATCATTTTTGGGACTTTTACCTACAGGAAAGCCTATAATAAGACTTGCCTGTAGGTAAAAAAAAATCTCCTAAACCTGTACGGTTTAGGAGATCTTCCCCTCGCAATGCGCCGCTGACTGCAACGGCGCATGCTCACAGGGGATTCTCGGCTGAAAGTCCGGCAGACGCCGGACCCTGCCGGAAGAAATCTCCTGCCCGCATGCGCGGGAGTGACGATATCGCGGCTCTGGCCACTCACAGCGCCGGAGCCGCAATACCCGGAAAAAACGCAGAGGGAACATGGCAGCTCCCTCGGCGTGGATCGGGCCAGATGTCGGGGCCTCATTCTAAGGTAAGTATTTCATAATGAGCTAGTATGCAGTGCATTTTGCCACGATTTTGCCACGATTTTACCACGATTTAGCGACGGTTTACTGCGTTTGCGTCTAGAAGCATTTAGTTAAGATAACATCATAGACCCTCCCCAAGCTCAAAAAAACAGTATTATTAACTATTTCAGCCATTTTGTGAGACCAGAGTGAGTAGCAGCAGCTGTGAGAGCAGCAGTGTACATGTATTTAGCGTGTCACTTGCCACGTCACCTGCGACAAGTTGTGGATTGTCCACTTGCCACGTCACTTGCCATATCACTTGCCATGTCACTTGCCACAAGTTGTGGATTGTCCACTTGTCACTTCACCTGCCACGTCCCTGCCGCAAGTTGTGGATTGTCCACTTGCCACATCACTTGCCACCTGCCATGTCACTTGCCACAAGTTGTGGATTGTCCACTTGCAATTGCAATTGTTTAAAATAATTTTTTTTATGTTTTTTCATCATTTGCCATCATTTTTGAGATTTTTAATGTAAAATAAAATAGGGCACCTTTTAAAAACGCTTCTAAACGAAAACACAGCAAAACGCGGTACCGGCATTTTGGCGCATTTGGTGTCTGAAACGTGGAAAACGTTTGCGTCTGAGCCCATTTTTTTACTTCTGGAAAAACGAGGTTAAACCCAACTGCATAAAAACGTAAAAAAACTAGACTATGTACATGGACACATAGGATAAAATTGAATGAGTTCAGGGGCAGTTGAAAAAAGTGTCCAACTGCCTCTGAACTCACGTTTAACAGCGTCTCGTGTGCATGGGGCTTAAGAAAATCACTAAACGTTGATAATGATTACATAGATAAATTATAAATAAAGGCTTATTATTATTATTTATATATTTAAATTTTTTTGTATGGAGAGGTGGTGGACCCTCTTGTCAGTTTTAATTACCTTCTATGCCCCTGTTAAGGAGATTCACCTTCTCTATTTGTCCTGTTTACTATTATCCTTGGAAGTGAAAAAAGGAAAACCCAAATTTTGCGTTGTCTCCAGAAAATTTAGAGAAGAGAAAATTTTCAACACTAGGGACACTAGTTCTGGTGACCTGGTGGTCCTCAAGGAATTCCCTTCGTTTGCAGGAATTTCCTCTCGCTTCCTGTTTGGCTATTGGACAGGAAGTGAAGGGAAATCTTCGCAATGCGACATATGGTAAAAAAATAAAATAAAAAATCTGACAGAGGTTATACACCTCTCTTACTCCCTTATAGTTTTGCCTATAGTTCTACTTTAAAGTGGAGCTCCAGGTAAAAATAAATATTTTTTCAAAATAGCAATAATTTTAACTCTAATAATTAGTATCCTATTCCCACAGTGCTGCTTGCTCTGTACTGATAGTTTAATTCATGTCGGAAACTACACACATTGCTTTTTTTACATCGCTGTGATTAGGATTTTTGGCTAGGGATGAAAGGAGGGTGAATCCTATGATCTTTCACTGTACTAGAACTTGAACTATCAGTCACAGAGCAAGACAGAGAGTACTGTGTGTAGTTTCCAGCATAAATGCTGTTATTTCTAGAGAGTAGCTGTGGGCATAGGATACGAATCGTTAGAGTTTGTCTATTTCCATTGTTTTGATAAATAAAAAAAAATTTAAAAATTCTTTCATCAATCTATTCATCCTTTTTTTTTACTAATGGTACTGTTCAGATATGCAGATAAATAATTTACAGGTAAATTTGTGCTTGGCCAAGTACGCTTTTCATTTAGATTGCCATAATCACTAGGGCCAAACTGTGCAGGCTTGTTTCTGTCATCTCTATTCTTGCATTACTGCTATACAAAATAAAGATGGCTCTCGGGGCAATTCATTGCTTCACCATTAAAGTGACAACGACTTTAAACTACAGGCAAGTCTATATTTGGGCTTACCTGTCGCTGCACTGGATATCTCCTAAAATTACACGGTTTAGGAGATATCCCTGTATTTGCATGTGCCAACGTCATCGGCACATGCACACTTAAGCCAACTGAAGCAATGGCACGTATTTGCCGATGCTTCAGTTAGCCTGTGCTGCTCCTGCACACATGAGCAGGAGTGACGTCATCGGAAATAAGTCCACGGGGAGATGTCGGCCTCCAGAGTGGTGAAGAAGCACAGCTGCGGGTGCTTCGATCTCGGGTAAGTCATAATGACCTAGTATGCTATGCATACTAGCTCATATCTTTTATCTTGCAGTTTTTTTTGTATAGGCTAAAGCTGGTTTACAACCACTTTAAATGAATAGTGTGCAATGGTTTTTCATCTGTTTTCCTCAACATTAGACAGGTTGGCATGTGTATGGCCTCCTTCAGAGGTCTGACAAGAAGTACGACGAAGCAATCAAGTGTTATAGAAATGCACTTAAGTTGGACAAGGACAATTTGCAGATACTTCGGGACCTCTCATTATTACAGATACAGATGAGAGACTTGGAGGGGTATCGGGTATGTATGTCTGCATTTTTATCTTTCTCAATTTCTAGAACTACTAAATGAAATGTGAAATGCTTATATTTTCTTTCTTATGTAATTCTATTATACCGTATATACTCGAGTATAGGCCGACCCGAGTATAAGCCGAGGCCCCCAATTTACCCCCAAAAAACTGGGAAACCTATTGACTCGTGTATAAGCCGAGGGTGAGATATGCCTGTCCATCCCTGTGTGTGTGTCCATCCATCCATCCATCCCTGTGTGTGTGTGTGTCCATCCATCCCTGTGTGTGTGTGTGTCCATCCATCCATCCATCCCTGTGTGTGTGTCCATCCATCCATCCATCCCTGTGTGTGTGTGTGTCCATCCATCCATCCATCCCTGTGTGTGTGTCCATCCATCCATCCCTGTGTGTGTGTGTGTGTGTGTCCATCCGTGTGTGTGTGTGTGTCCATCCGTGTGTGTGTGTGGCCTTGTGTGTCCAGCCTACCTGTGTCCCGAGCCTCCGTCCGGTCCCGAGCCTCCGTCCGGTCCCGTCCCGAGACTCCGTCCGGTCCCGTCCCGTCCCGAGACTCCGTCCGGTCCCGTCCCGAGCCGAGCCTCCGTCCGGTCCCGTCCCAGGATCACCGCTCTTCGTCGGCGCCCATTCCCCTGTTCAAATGCCGCGCCTCCCTGTCTGTGATAGGCGGAACACAATTTCCCAGCAGTCTGTGTTCCGCCTATCATGGACATCCTCTCATCCTCGTCCGTAGTACGAGGATGAGACGATGTCCGTGATAGGCGGAACACAGGCTGCTGGGAAATTCAGTGTTCCGCCTATCATAGGCGAAGGCGGAGCCGGAGGCGCGGCTTTTGAATTATAGAATGGCCGCTGTCTGTCTGCTCGACACGCTGATCGAGCAGGCAGACAGCGATGACTCGAGTATAAGCCGAGGGGGGCACTTTCAGCCTCAAAAAAGAGGCTGAAAATCTCGGCTTATACTCGAGTATATACGGTACTTCTAATATAATTGGTTATAAGGCTGTTGTTTTGCCTACAGAGCCAAACGTCTAAGTAGATGCCACAAAGCATTTACAGACGGGCATTAAAGAGTGTGTGACAATTTGAAATTGGAAAATCCCAATGATGATTTGTTCCCAGACTTGAAATATAAACGAATAGCTTGTGTCAGCAAAATCCCTTCTTCAAATATGGGACTAGTGTAGTATTTACTTTCTCCAACACTCCTGAGACAATAAGTGGGGGTGGACAATACACTTAAGGGAAGAAGGGGGACAGAGGTTTATGTTGGGTTGTCCATTATTCAAGCTAGGAGTCTCCTGTCTTCCTCCTGGAGTATGCTACATGCCCCAAAACACTGTATCCTTTGTGCCACAGGATGTAAATCCCGCACAGACACTATACAACCTGGGTTTTTGCTGATGGAAAAAAAATGATATATATATATTATCTTTAAAGGGTAAGAAAAGTCTGTAAGGTGAACTTACACAGGACCCTTCCTCACAGCCCGGGATATAAAAATGGATTTAGCTGTTAAGCCCGGGAGCTGCACTCCCACACTGACCAATCAAAACAGCCAAAGACCGGAACCCAGGGAGGGGATCCTGGGGAGGGCACTCGTGGGCATCAGACTGTTGGAACGTGCCTTTACTTCCACGTTGAGTGAAAGCTGCATGTGAAAACAATCAGTAGACCCATAGATCTATGAAACAAAAGTTCTATGCATACAGTAATCTGTCTTGCGAGGATGGAGTTTGGACCTGCCTTCTATTTCTTGAGCCTCTCTGTCCCTTCAGTGCAGTGGGAGACCTAACTGACATATATGGATAATTGGGCCAAGCTAAGTCAAGACTAAGTCCCCCGTTCATTTTGATATTGTTTCAACTGAAGGTAGCACCTCCCCGCCGTCTTTTTATTTTTTTATTTTTTTCTCAGCATATGATCTATTTGCATTGCCCAGCTTTTGACTTGTTTTAATTTCAGTTGGCTATAAAACGATCAAAACCATCATGCTGCATTGGTGTGCAATCTGTTAAAACAAAACTTCATCCAAATATAAATTCTTTTTTTTTTTTTTTTTTTTTTTTATATGAAGAATAAGTAGAAGGTTTTTTTACTTTGCTTTAAAATCTAGCTCAGAAATGTGACCTTTCTCTTGGCAGTCCTCTCTCTGCTTCCATTACTGTTTCTTTCTGTGTTTTGGGATCCTATTTGAAAAATATTGGGGCTTGTGGAGTCCAGCAAAGCATCAATAGAAGGTGGCCAGTGGGAAGTTCTCAGTGGGGTTCCTCACTTGGCGTGTCCCCAGACCACATAATATTGCTCTGTTAATGCCTGGTAGAATTTTGTTTGATTTGGGTAGTTTATTTTAAGGGCAATACTTTTATTTTATTTTTTTTATTATTTATTTTTTTGCCATCTGTGTCTCATCAGGGAGATTTTCCTTCACTTTCTGTCCCATAGCCAAAACAAAAAGTGAGAGGCAGTCCCTACAAAGTGAGGAAAACCTTTACTTGTTGGGTGTCCCCATTTGAAGATTTAATTTATATTGCTGTCTGGGGACAACCCACAAACAAGACAAATAGAAAGTGTGAATACCCCTTCACTCTATCCAAAAAAATAAAAAAATAATTGCATAATATGTTTACTAAATATATCCTTTAGCAATTGAGGAATGTGGGCACGCTATTGATATAGACATTTTGTTATACAAGTATCCAGCATGTTGTAAATGTTTTTTTTGTAATAGGAAACCAGATATCAACTCCTTCAGTTGCGGCCAATGCAGAGAGCATCATGGATTGGCTATGCCATAGCATATCATTTATTGAAAGACTACGAAATGGCCTTAAAATTGCTTGAGGAATTCAGGAAGACTCAGCAGGTACAGCACTAATTTAAACTTTTTATAGCTGTCGGATTTCCTACCCTTAGGGTTTTTGTATTTAAAGTCAACTTGTTTTCATAAATTGGCATTCGTAGATAGCTGGCACCTACAATTGGCTGTAGGTTGTCTTAAATATTTTATAGCGTGTCCTGGTTGTTTTTTGCAATGCTGCGGCATACTTTAGTGGGTGGTTAGAATTATGGAGTACCTGGGATTTTGGAGAAACTTAGGAATGCTACACAGATATACATATATTTGCAGTAAAACATTAATAGGGTTTATGAAGCCATTCGTCTAAGTCTATGGCAGACCCTCTATTAGAGCCTGACATAGCACACTGTGGAAAGCATTTTTAAAAGGAACAGTGTAGATACAGATTTATTTATTTATTTATTTTCAGCAGTCTCCAGGCCGTTCATGTGACTCGCGGGCGCTTTCCAGCTCCGATGCATTGCTTCTGCAGGAGGGGACATGATTACCCTCTGACGTCAGCCGGGAAGATCATGTGGCCGCTTGGCTACACATGTAGTAGCCCTGTCTCGTAAATCCAAAGCAGCCGTGAGTCACGTGACCGGCCTGAAGACAGCTGAAAATCGGTATTTACACTTCTCGTTTTTTTAAAATGCTTTACACATTGTGGTATGCCTACTTCTAATAGAGGGGCTGGCAGTGACAAATGTAGGTTGTGTGTTTTTTTTTTTTTCTTCGTTTTTTTTCGTTTTTTTTTTCAATAATAGCGGGGGGTGGGGGACTGAGCAGAGGTAGGAAGGAGGGGGTGAGGGGAGAGCTGAGAGCAGACAGCGTATGACGGGTGGACGTACTCTAACCACGGTGGTCATGGCTCAGCAGTAGAGCTGCAGGATTCTGGCTAAAATGAGAATCACAATTTTTTTTTTTAGCTTGGAAGATAGATCACGATTCTCGTGGCCTAACCTCATCTTTCACATTTAAAATAAAATAAATTGTGCTAACTTTACTGTTTCGTTTTTTTTTTTGTTTTGTTCATTGAAGTGTATTTTTTCCCAAAAAATTGCGTTTGAAAGACCGCTGGGCAAATACAGTGTGGCATAAAATATTGCAGCAATTGAGATTTTATTCCCTAGGGTCTCTGCTAAAATATAATGTTTGGGGGTTCCAGGTAATTTTCTAGCAAAAAATATTGATTTTAACTTAAGAAACAAGTGTCAGAAAAAGATTTAGAGTGGTTAAACTTCCTCCATTTACATGTTAAAAACTTGGCAGGCTGCCCAGATGTTTTCTTTTGACAGCTGAGTGAGCAGATAAGTCTCTCCACTTGTTATATGAAAGAATCAGCAAACTCTGCAATAGAGATGTCAGGGTGGTTGAATCAAGATCACAATTTTTTAACAATTGTGCAGCTCTACTCAGCAGCCATGATTTTCGTGGTCAGTATAGAGAGGGCATACAGGAAGTGGCAAGTTCAGGGAGGTTTTTTTTTTTTTTTACAGTTTAGAGGGTGGCAGATTACACAGCACAAGCACTGTGCTGTTTAATCTGCTTTAAGAGAGCAGAATATGGTTTGTTAATAAAAAATAAATAAATAAAAAAAATATTATATATATATATATATATATATATATATATATATATATATATATATATATATATATATATATATATATATATATATTTTAACCACTTCAATACTGGACATTTAGACCCCTTCCTGCCCAAGCCAGCTTTCAGCGCTGTAGCAATTTGAATGACAATTGTGTGGTTATACAACACTGTACCCAAACAAATTTTTTTATCCTTTTGTTCCTACAAATAGAGCTTTGTTTGGTGGTATTTGATTACCTCTGCAGTTCTTATTTTTTGCGTAAATAAGTACATTACCTTCAGTGACGGGCACTGATATGGCTGCACTGATGATGGGCACTCATAGGTGGCACTGGGTACTTATGGGTGGCATTGCTGGGCATCGCTTATGTAATTTGTTACATAATGGTGCCAGTCAGTGCGCCCTTTGTGGGCACAGATTGGGCATTCATTTGCACATGTGGATAGCCATGGGGTACATACCTGGCCATCCACATGTTGCCCCCCTTCCCTGATGGTCCTGGCGACTTCCCTGTTGGTCCAGTGTGGGCATCCGAGGGGGGGGTGCGCTGATAAACAATCAGCACAGGACCCCCCCCCCCCCCCCGTTAGGAGAGCCGCCGATTGCTTCTCCTCTACTCACATCTGTCAGACGCAAGTGAGGAAAAGCCGATCAACAGCTTTTCCTGTTTACATTGTGATCAGTCGTGATTGGACATGGCTGATCATGTGGTAGAGAGCCTCCGTCGGAGGCTCTTTACAAAGATCGGTGTAGCGGGCGCGTGGCAGCGGTTATCCTGAAGGACATCGCATAATGCCAGTCAGGATAACTGAACCTTCTCCGGGCCGTCGTTTTGCTATAGGCCAGGCAGGAAGTGGTTAAAGAAGATTGGCAGAATATTATTATAGTGAAATCCTTTAATACAACAATTTAAGCACTTTTTTTGATAGATACTTAAAAACTGATTAATTTTTGTTGTTTGTTTTCTGATTAAATACATGAGTTTTGTTTTGAAAATGGGTCTATCATTTATGTATATTGCTTATTGTAAAAATAAAATCCTGTTCACATAATAAAGAAGACTGCAGAGATAAAATCAGTGTCTAGTTTATTTGATAAAATGTAATTTTCGGTACATTATATTATTGTTTTTTCAGTACATTTTATTGCCAGGCCAGTTTAAATTCTTATGATGTACTTGCAGGTACCTCCAAATAAGATTGACTATGAATATAGTGAGCTAATCCTGTACCAGAATCAGGTAATGAGGGAAGCCAGTCTCTTTCAAGAGTCCCTGGATCATATTGAAGCCTATGAGAAGCAAATATGTGACAAGCTTCAGATAGAGGAGATTAAAGGTAAATTGTTGGTCTCCCTGTCCTGTTCATGAAAGGAGATTATGGGCACCTCACGTGTTGTGCTGGACAGTTTAGTTGGAGAAGAATATTTTTCAAATATTATCAATAGTAATTGTTAGCCAGAGGCGTAACTTGAAGCTTGTGGGCCCCGATGCAAAAATTGACCTGGCCCCCCTCCCCCCCCAATACCACCTGCCGCTTCCACTGTGCATGTGTATACACCCACCGCACGCCAAGATACTCAAAGTGGCTTAAGAGTTTTGAGTCCCCAGAGTTCCTCCTTACATCAGAGGACAGGGATCACCGCTGACAGGTCACTTGGCAAAGCTCCTTTCCCATCCCAGCACTGTATACAGCTCCTCCCCCCCACTCTACACAGGGCTGAAATCACATTTACACACGGTCTGTCAGCCACGATCTTCACTATGTGCCTACTGCAAATACACTGCTGTTTCGACCAGAGAATGGCAATGATCAGGTCAGAACGGCAACATAAAAGACAGATACACCATCTGTCTTTTATGTTGCCGTTCTGACCTGATCGTTGCCATTCTCTGGTCGAAACAGCAGTGTATTTGCAGTAGGCACATATACCCTGTGCAGAGTGTGGCTAACTGGCTGTGTTGTAAATGAATGTTATTTCAGCCTTGCGGAGGAGGAGCAGTGTAGAGTGCTGTAATGGGAAAGGAGCTCAGCAGCCTGGCATAGCATCCAGGGCAGGGGGGAGGGGGGTTAGGGGGCTTTTGGGGGGGGGGGGCAAAGCCATTTGTCACAAAATCTGGAGTCTGCAGCCCCTCAGGAGGTATTAGGGGATTTTTTTTAGCAATTTGTGAAGGTTTCTCTGTCCGTGTTGGCAGGTGTCGGGGTGAAGGTCACCTCTCAGAGGTGCGTGTCTTTTCCTCAGTTGTCAGGGAAGTGGGCTAAGCAGATATCCCCGGGTTGGGGGGACAGAGAATCCCAGCTGGTGACTAGGAGACACTGAGTGGTGTCTTACATCATTAGTGACAGTGGTTTCATTGTGGCTACAGGATGCCACTCTCCTCCTCTTGCCTTGCTGAGCTTGGTTACCATTCCATTTGTCAGCACACAGCACAGACACTTCCCCATCCTGGGCTGTTCTCACCCCATGCTCCTCTCCATTCAGGAAATGTCTCGCAGCTTCTCCCCAGCCAATGAGAACGAAGGGGTGTAGACTGTGGAAGGCAAATTGGAAGCCCAGTACTGGAGCGAGGCTCTGGGGCCCTAGGGCAGATCGGAGCTGGACTTTGTGAAGGATATGACAGGGAGCCTGCATGGGCCCCCTGGAGTTAGGTGCGGGGGTGTGATTGTGACCCAGAGAACCCTTATGCTACGCCCATGTTGGTAGCATTTCCCCCAGGCTACAGTAGATTTTTCAGAGCTTGCATGGAACCCCCCACAGTACTCTCTCTCCTTCAATGAGATCTATTTCTAGAGCAGGAGCTGCTGTAAATAGAAACCACAGATCAGCAGGAGTGGCTAGGTCCCTGCTCACAATATGTGATGCAGCTGTGCCTTGGTTGAGTGTTCCACTGCTGATTTCTCTTACGGCTCTACTCATCAGGTTATGTGAAGGAAGGGAGATGGTAGCTGAAGGCTTCCAGCTGCCAGTGACGAGAATTACATGTACTCTTCTTTAGCTGCCTCCTGGGGTGTTCAAGTCCGATATCCCATGAGACATCATACTCCCAGACAGTGGCTAAAGGAGGGCAGACCTGGCATTGCATCATCAGGGGGTCACCTGCAAAAACCTAGAAGAAAGAGTTAGGTCTCAATGGCATAAGGAAAGAAGAAGGCGGTGCTGGACCCAGCGTGTGTCAGTGAGTCACAAGAGGACAATGTTGGATTCACTGTTATTTTACTATAACCCAGCGAAAAAGGTAAACCGGATTAAAAAAACTAAATTAACCCCAGGGGGCAAGGCAGGGGATGTAAAGTTCCTCCCTTAAACTACATTGAGCACTGTTTGGGGACATTGGATTGTCCCTCTCCACTATCTATCCCCTTGTGTTGTAGTTAGACATTGAACAGGTAATCTTCTATCTTCTCTCTGTAAAGGGAAAAGCTTTTTGGAGGTCCAGCAGATGACATCCACAGGTCCAGTTTGCCTCCACACTGTTTTTGCTTTATTATAGCAACTCAAGAAGGTTCAGTTATGGTAGAGCCAGATGTGAAAGATGCCACTGTTATTCTGAGAATAGTACCAATGTTATTCTGGAAATAAGGGCAGTACTGATTTTTAAATCTAACTTCTTCTTTAACTTTAGGTTGGGTTCACACTATTGTGACTTTGATACGGGTTTATCCTCATCCAATTCGCATAGCAGGAGATTGTGACCTGCTCTCTATGAAGCCTGTTTACACATCTCCGCAGTGGCTCCAGTGTGAATTGCATAGGAGCCCTATGCATCTTTTAGTTCATTTCAGGTCCAAATTCAGCCAAAAATTCGGGCTGAAATCCGTTCCTCGGTGTGAACCCAGCCTTAAGGAAACCTCTACTAAGAAGATTTTAAAACTGCTAGTGATGGCTTTTCTTCTGAGAATACCAATTCCCATACTGTCTTTCTGATCCAGTGGCTTCATTTCTTTCTCAGTCACTAAGGCAGCCCATAGATGAGTTTGGTGGGTGGGTTGAACAAAAACAACTGTCTCGATTTCTCCACACACTCGGATGTGAAATGGGGGAATCCTCCCTGTTGATCGGCAGATCAGCTTCTGGACCAGCTTTTTGCCTATACATGGATATTTCGATCCATGTATGGCTGGATTTACTCAAAACATAGATACAGAGTAGACACGTGCCGCAGACACTCGTAAACCACTCGGAGCCTCTTGGATGCACTCGGGAACGGAGTGTTTCAGAGTGGGTCCGAGTGTATCCGAGTGTTCCCCTCGCTCCCCACGCAACCTCTGGCCAAATGCGGTACTGCACCCCACAGAGGCTTGGATCCTGCTTGTTTTGCCAGACAATGCTCGCAAACAGAGTCAGGATTTAAAAAAAAAAAAATAGGTCGTATTGCAAAGCGCTCGTTAACCACGTTACTCACAATATGAGATATTACTGTATACGGATTTGTTTAAAATTCAAGTCGTGTTTTATAATTTTATGCCTGAATTTTTGTTTTGGACATTTATTTTTTTAAAGGGGAAGTATTGTTAAATCTAGGAAGATTAAAAGAAGCTGCTGAAGTCTATAGAGAACTTATTGACCGTAATCCCGAAAACTGGAAATACTATGAAAATCTGGAGAAAGCATTGAAACCTGGTAAGACGCACAGTCCTTTAAACAATGGAATGTTGTTGAAAGTTATCAGTGTATAAAAGGTGCTTTGGGTTAACTCAAGCTGTATGTATATTTTATTCTAAAATAACGTTTTAGGTTTTAGTTTTTCCGCAAATGTATAAATAGATACTTTATTATAGACCATGCATAAAACCAACTTAAGACAAAAATTGCCCAAATACAAAAAATTAACCCAATCTCTATTCATAAACGGTGCATTGTTAAAAAAAAAAATATATATATATATATATATATATATATATATATATATATATATATATATATATATATATATATATATATATATATATATATATATATATATATATATATACACACACACACAGGCAGTGCACTGCGAGAACAGAGGTTTAAAGAGGTTGTAAACCTCCATTGGTAAGATGTACCTATAGGTACTGTAAATATCCCCTAAACGTGTGCCGTTTAGGGGATATTTGCTGTACACTGCACTAATGTCATTGGCACATGCGCTGTGAAGAAGCGGCCGCTCGTGCCGTGACCGGTGGCTCCCGTGTGACTGTGGCATCACTGGCTAGTCACAGAGCTGGAGTCCGTGGCCCCGGAAGGAAGAGAGGTGAACATGGATGCGGCTTGCAGCGGGGACAGGACAGGTTTTGTTTGCAGGAACGTGTCACATAATGTTCTAGTATACTAGCACATTATGCTTTTAATTTGCAGGGGGGAAAAAGAAGTAAAACCCATTAAGGTTTATTTTCTCTTTAAGTAATACTGAAATCTAAGGCCTCTTTAAGAAAGCTAAGGCCTCTTTAAAGTGGTTGTAAACCCTTACATACCACTTTGACCTAAAGGTAAGCCTAGATTAAGGCTTACCTGTAGGTCCAAGAAATATCTCTTAAACCTACACGGTTTAGGAGATATTTGCCAAAAGACAGGCACCTCTGTCTACGGCGATATGCCGCGAGTGGCGGCTCCCGTGCGCATGCGCGGAAGTGACATCATCGCGGCTCTGTCGAATGACAGCGCTGGAGCAGCGAGACCCACCAAGAAGATGGAGGCTCCGTACACAAGGGGACAGCGGTGACTTCGCTGGCTCCTGTGTCAGGTAAGTGACGCATAATTGACTACTATGCGATGCATAGTAGTAAATTATGCTTTACCTTTGCAGGGAATCAAAGAGGAAGTAAACTGATCAGGGTTTACTTCCTCTTTAAGTAATGCTGAAAGATAAAGCCACAACATACAGTATTATTAAACAGCAAATATTGTATTTATACTTTTACATATACTTTTGATTGGACTCAAGCACATGAGTCCTCAACCACAGAGCCATTTTTTCATGCAAAAATTAACTATTTGTCCATTTTACATTCATTTTTAGTTTGATTCTTTTTTTTAACAAAAAGAAAAATTAGTCTTTGATCCGTTCCAAAAAACATATGTTGACAGAAGTATATGTAAACGGATGTAAATGGATGATTACCCATTTACATACGTTTTTCCATAGAGATGCATTGATATACATTTTTCATCCGTCCAGTGGATGACAAAAACGGACAAACGGTCTACATGTGTGAAGAAGACCTTACAGGCATCCTTGACATTAGATTAAAATGAAAAGAGCCCCCCTCTAAATGACCTTTCTCTGTTTAGTGGTAGGGGCAAGTATGCACCTGATCCTGGCTTAGTGAGTTCTAGACCTTGTACAAGCATGACGGGGGAAAGTTGAGACTTTTTAGTCTTCACTGGTGGCATGTGTATTCCAGGTCCATGATAGTAAAGTCAGGAGTGTCAGCCCTGGAGCCTGCAACTTGTAACAACAAATCGGCTTCCATATTTCTATTCTCACCGAAATCTATTTGGGCATATTTGGTCCATGTACTCGGGACAGACGGAAATCGAACACACGTTCAGAAGGCTTATCTGTTATAAGCAGCGATTATCGCAGTACATTTATTTACAGGGAATCTTTACACTAAGCAAACATATGGGGTGGATGCTTCAGACTGAGCATTTTAGGAGGTTTACTCTGAGGCCTGTCTACACCTTGCTAAATAGATAGATCTGGGAAAACCAAAGATAGATTTTAGTAATATTTGATTGCATTAGTGCATGCAGGTTTAAAACAAGAAGTTTTCTGTAGCTTGGCCATACCACAAGATAACTGTATTTCTTTTATTGTAGCTACTGTTGAAGAACGGCTTAAAATCTATGATGATCTTGGCAAAAAATACCCACGGGCAGTTTCACCAAGAAGACTAACATTAAATTTTATTACAGGTGAAGTATCAGGGTTATGTCATTAAATGGCCAAGTGTTTGTTGTATGGGGGGGTGTCACCGTTTGTGAATATAAAAATATTTGCTTTAGGATCCTTCAAAAAGAAACTGAGCTTTTCTTTGAGAATGCACATTTTAAACATACTTTTATTCCATTTGTGAGTGGATAAAACTGATCGAGCTTCTAAGCCATATTCATTAGCAGGCATCCACTCTGTCATCTTCTTTGTCCTAATTCATTTATTCTTCACTGGCATACTATTTGCTATTAGCTTATGAAGCAAAATGCTACAGTTACTCTATGCTCCATACCGGACCACCTTAGGGATTCTGTAGTAGCTACAAATCTATCTGTAGCAGTTTGTAATTTTGGCTAAGATCAAGTGTAGTATCTGTTCTTATCAGTTACCAATAGGTGGCGCTTGCTTCCGTCCCTGTTCTACGGCGAGGTGGAGCAGGGGTGGCGGTTGCTATGCAAAGCCTGTTGATGTAAAGGTGACCCGGAGCGGTTCGTAGCCGAATGGGAAGCCTTCTGATGGGGATGGAGAACCACTGGCCAGCGCCAGGGGAGGGGACCCTGGCCTTCTGGCTTGGATTGTGGCAGCTTTAGCTCCAGTCAGTTTTTTGAGAGGGAACGTTTGTTCTCCTGTTCCAGCAGGGGGGCGGCCTGTACCTTCCGAATGTAATTAGGTAAGGAGTGATGGGAGTGAGGGTTTGACCTGATGGCAAAGGGTCTCACCAAGCTCCTGGATCTCCATGCCTTTCTGGCTGGGGTGGGGGCTGTCGTGGTCTGGGCTTGGGGGTCGGGGATGCTTCTGTTGGAAAGCCCATGGTGATGTGCCCCTGGAGTGACAGTCCAGGGGTGCCTTATACTCACTGTGCTATGCACTTTGATATTCGGCACCTAGATCACGTCACCATTAACACACTTTTTCACACCTGCCTCTAGGGCCCGGCCTTTTGGCTAGGACCAGAGGAATTTTTGATTCCTGGCCGGAGGGCCTGTTAATTGTATTGCACAATGGCCACCTTTTTCACTCTCCTCTCCACTATCCCTTCCTCACTTATTATTTATTTTATTTTTGTGTGTTTGTCACGTTTGTCACTGCACGTGTGATGAGTAGGGTGTCAGTCCTCGGACCTATCCTGAAAGTCTTTGGGAGGGCGGACATAGGCCTTCTGGCTTGGTCCAACCTCCATTGGGGGGCCTACCTTCGTGGAAGCCCCATAGTACCTAGGAGGTTCTGTTTCGGCAGTCCTCCCAGGGAAAGGAGGTTGTCTGGCTTCGGCTAGACGACCACAGATGAGTC